>NC_134827.1:52591732-52678401 GCF_004210375.1 Tachypleus tridentatus | reverse complement strand
TTTTCCACAGAAAATCAGTAATTTCATTTTTTATTATTAGTTCTTGTTTTCTCTCTTGGTGTTATGACAGGTAAAAATATAAAACAAATGAGCACCAGGTTGTTTGTGTGGACACATCTACACTAAATGATATGAGGCCCGGCATAACCAGGTGTTAAAAGCGTTCGACTCGTAACCTGAGGGTTGCCGGATCGAATCCTCGTCACACCAAACACACCCGCACTTTCAGCCGTGGGGGCCTTATAATGTTATGGACAATTCCACTATTCGTTGCTAAAAGAGTAGCCCAACAATTAGCGGTGGGTGGTAATGACTAGCTGCCTTCCCTCTAGTCTTACACTGCTAAATTAGGGGACGACTAGCGCAGATAACCCTCGTGTAGCTTTGAGTGAAATTAAAAAAAAACAACGACAATTAAACGACATGTAAGCAGATCGGTAATTTAAGGGCTAAAATTTGATTTTTGTAAATAAATTTGTTATTTATTCTAAATGGGTATTCGATCTTGTGATATTCATTGATGTCATTTACGGTAATACCATAAAGTTATATAGAAAATAAAAATATTTTCTCCTACCCAAACTTATATTCTGAAATTCTGGTCAATTTAATCATTACATCGAAGTAGTCAACCTTAGTTGTAATTATTCATTCAAAAGCTTAACACAAGTGTAACCATAGTCTTACTTTACGCTATAATTAGGGATTAAAGTAGCAGTTTATTGATCAATACTATATCCTGATCGTGTGTATCATTTTACATTTAAATAATTAAAATATATTTGGAAGAAATGTTTTATGCATATGCGATATGTTTTGTAAAGAAAAGTAATATTTAATTTAAATAAAATTGCATTTTCAGTTTGATTTTTAAAGCAATAATACCACAGTTAATTTCACAATAATTTTATTTTTCGAAATTGTTTTAATTTCGGTGAAGAAGAAAGGGATTAAAGCCCTAGTGATAAATATCAGTTCGCGTTTTGGCGGGTAGATGAATAACACAAAATTAGTAGGCTTACGTCAATTTGATTAGATGTGAGTACTAAGGTTGCTGAAAGTATGTTTACAATTAATTAAAATAGGATTAATTTTTATTTTCAATAGAATTAATAATTACTGAACGAAAGAGCCTAACTTAACGCCTAAGATTCTTTATGAACGATTGGTTAATAGTAAAGTGTATAAAATATGTTTGAAAGTGTCATTTTGTATTAACTTGTTCATTAATTTGCTGTTTCATTTTAAAATTATACACGTGATTTATTAATTAATGCTTAAACATAGATGGCAGTGTACTATTAGTAACACCAGTGAAAGTTGACATAACGAAGCATAAAATTGACAGGTTTGTGAAATACTACAAAATAACTATTCTTAGGAATAAGATACGATATTGAAAATATAAAAGTTGACTGTTGAGTTATTAGGTGTTGACTTGTAAATTTTGTTAATCATTCAATATAATGATTGTTTCATTCTGACTGTATAAGTGTATTGAAATTTGAATGAAAATTGAGTTTAATTCAGATTTGAACTTACTGTTATGTGCACTTTTTTATTTTTTAAAATATTTGTAGGTAGCATATATAGAAAAACGGAAATGGAATATTACCCTAAGCCTGGGGGGACTGCAGGTGAAATTCCTGAAAGTTTTCACATATCTGGTACATTAACTCAGGTAGCAATAATTAAACATTTTTCAGCATAATGAACTTTTAATCAAAAGGAAACTTTATGTATTTAATGTTCAGAGGTGGTAGCTTTGACTTTTTAAACTTAATCTGCTACTTAGATAATTAAGCAACACCAAAAAAATTACTCCAACCTTTTAATGTACGAATTCATGTATGTGTTACAGTGATTATTTCTACAATTATAATGACTTGATCATTAGTTTATTTAGTTATTAACACAAGTGGTAAATGGACAGATTAAACAATGTTTATATACATATTGCACAGTGGTTGAGTTACATGTGAAAATGTTTTTAGAACACTTTTAGGTCTAAATATCTTTGAATTCTTAAGGATGAGGCAAGCTAGCTGTGAGTAGAGTTTCTGTAATGTAGAGTTCAAGGTCTGAAGGTTTTGTGGTGATGATGGAGAAGTTGTCAAATGACATATTGTGACCTGTAGTTTCAGAATTGGATAGATGGCTAGATTTCAGTAGTTTGATAAGTTATTTTAATGAGTTTGTATGTTTGGTCAACTGTCTTCATTATTACAATATAAAACTATGAAATATTCTTTCTCATATATTTTAAAAAAGGAATTTTTGAAGTAAATTACAAATTTTGCTGCTGTAAAGAATTAAATACTTTAATGTTCCCCCAATTAAAAGAAAATTAAAACATCATACATTCCTACTTATGACAATAAAATATTTTATCATTATTATTTTGTGTGACAGTTGTGTAAAAAATCTTTGTGAAAGTTCACTTATTGTGTCAGAAAATATATCTAAACAATTAAAATAAAATAATGTTTTGTGTTTAAATAATGAAAGTTGTAATAAATTTACTTTGTAGCAAACTGTTGCACAATTTATCTTCATAGATGGTTCAAAGTAAACTTCCTGAACTTTTAATGTTAATTAATTCTAAAATTAACACTTGAGTATTTAATTTATAAGGTTAATAAAATTGTGTTGTTTCACATGTTCAGTTTTTGTTTCTTAAAGACCACCAATAAATTTGAACCATTTTGAATTATCACTAGGGTTTTTGAAGTTGTGGCTCATTGTAGAATCAAACTTAAAAATCTTAATGTAGTATTTATTAGACAAACTTTTATTCCTGTATCTTTAAAATAGGTGAATACGTGGCTGAAGGAAGTTTTTAATGGAGATCAAGTTCCACTGTATGAACTTTCAGAGACCACTATTAGCTACCTCGAAACACTAATGAACACTTGTCGTGAGAGAGACAAAAACATGAGACTCCTGCTTGAAAATATGAAACACTTTAAAACTGAGTATGTCGGAGAAAGTAAGTTTATGGAAGATTTATACTTATTTGTTTCAGTAGTTTGAGTGTTTTTTGAAAGTTATTTTTATCCAGATATTTCACTGTCTAGTTTTATAAGGTTAGTGTTTTTTGGTAACTTGTTGGGGAAGGTTTTAAATTAGAACAGCTTTATGATTTTCAGGAGAACATGTGAGTGGCATACTCCACCAGTGTGGAATATCGCGTGAAAACCTTCCCCAAAGTACACAGTTATGCATCCAAGCTTTAGCTGAAACTGGAGTTGCACTAGACGCCAGAACTCCATCTCTTATGTGGTAAGTTTGTGTATAGTTTTATGTACAAGTTAAGTTGACTTTATGACCTAAAGTTGAGTAAACTAAATAGTTTGAAATCTGAATTTTTACATTATAAATCCAGTTACTTTTTGGGTTTTGTCAATGTACTGTTAACAGCAAAACAAAGTGTACTTCTAAAATTTATTTAAAAAGTGACAGCTGTACAAAACTTGGTTATTTGTTCTCAGCCTGCTGTATGGATTGGCAGTAGCACAGAAAGAGTTATCAAAGACCACAGAGGACTGCAATGGTGAAGAAAGAAAGTCCAAGATTCAAGAAATCATGTCCAAGAAAGCATGGGAAAAAACTCAGCTGTTAAAAAAGTTGAAACCAGTTTATTTGTTTATTTAACATGTTATTTTATCACATATCACCAAGAATCTAGTATTTCTATACCAGTTTATATCACATATCACAAATAATCCAGTATTTCTTTTCCATGTTTATATCACATATCACCAAGAATCCAGTATTTCTAAACCATGTTTATATTTCTAAATCTTTTTTAAGCTAAATCTAGATGAAAGATAAAAATTCTTTCTTAATTTTCACTAACATACATCCTGGACAAGAATACTCCTCCATACATCCTGAACAAGAACATTCCTTAACCTTCCCTGACATATATCCTGGACCAGAACATTCCTTAACCTTCACTGACATACATCTTGGACCAGAACATTCCTTAACCTTCACTGACATAAATCCACCAGAACATTCCTTAACCTTCACTGACATACATCCTGGACCAGAACATTCCTTAACCTTCACTAACATACATTCTGGACTAGAACATTCCTTATCCTTCACTGACATAAATTTTGGACCAGAACATTCCTTATCCTTCACTGACATACATTCTGGACCAGAACATTCCTTATTCTTCACTGACATACATCCTGGACCATAACATTCCTTATCCTTCACTGATATAAATCCTGGACCAGAACATTCCTTATCCTTCACTGATATAAATCCTGGACCAGAACATTCCTTATACTTCACTGACATACATCCTGGACCAGAACATTCCTTATCCTTCACTATCATACATCCAGGATCAGAACATTCCTTAACCTTATTAATGCACATTGGACTAGGGAGCCAATAAATTTTTTACCCTCATTAACATTATAGATCAAGAATCCATTATCGTTCCTAATTTCTTTAACCTTTTCTGTACGGGCTAATGCATTTCACATACACCTTGACAGGGGAAAGACATTTATTCCAAAAACAATGTATCCCTGAGTGTTTCTCGAAAAATCTCAAAATATTTCATTATAGTATTTTGTACACAGGGAATGACATTATATTAATTGTCTTTTTAATAAATATTTATCCATAGTTGATAATTACACTCAAACTATTAACAATTTGAGTGCAAGGTTCATTATAAAAACAGTTTTTATCTTATAGTTTTCATATTTTCATAATTTCTAGAACCTTCTAAATGAATGTCAGACGTTTTTAAGTGGAAGTGTTTATGTTTTCCTTGTTTTTTACCACATCATTCACTAGCTATTTTTATTGACGTACAATATGTAGAATATCACCGAATATATTAGTTTGGTCATAATTTCAGGTCTTTTCCTCATATGTAGTTAATTGTTAATTTTCCTTTAATGTCCTTTACTGTTTATTGTTCTTCATTTTGACACAAGTCAACAGTGCCGTCTTGGCATGTTTCAGTCTCTGTGAACCTTTGGCAAAATTTGTATATAACACTTTTTATCTTAAGCCTTGACAACCAACACAAAGAATAGTCTATATATAAAAAATGTTTAAACCTTTTAATTATGCATTTTAAAATATAAATAATACATAATTAAACTGTATCTCTAACTGTAACATATTTAGGTAAGAAACAACTGTAAGTACAATAGTCAAACAAGCAGCCAACAATACCTCAGTCAATGGTGAAACTATGTATAAATTTCCAAATAATCGTTGTTTGACTGCAGTGTAAAATGAGCTCTTTGTAATGACTATACACACGTGTATGTAACGTGTAGGGTATGAAGCTCAAACTAATCTGTTGATGGAGGGCATTGCATCTGTTAGGGATCGAAAGAGTAATTGCTTGTTTTAACTACATTCATCCAGAAATCTTTGAAATGTACAAGTCGGAAGGTTAGAAAAGCATTTCATAGTCTAAATGTACATCTACAAATTATCATTGTATTCTTGAAGATATAGACAACCAAAGGAAAGAATTATCATTGGTCATGGGTCATGTGACAATAGATCTGAACTTTTAAGTAGTTTTTTGAAGGTTTCTTTGTCAATAAAGGACTTAAACTTATATAAAATAAAACTTTGAATCATAACATACATTATAATGATTTTATTCACATACATTGATAGTGAGGGTGCTTCAGTGAAGTATTGAATGTGACATGCAAGTGTATTTAAAGGAACGTCATCCGTATGGAAAAGGTTAATGCACATCCAATTTCAGAACCTTATGTAGCTTTGGTTAATATGCATCTAACTCAACAATCCAAAGAAGTTTTGTAACTCTTTAATGAACATTTTGGATTCACAATCCAACCAGCGTACTTAGACGTGATTTAAATATTGGAAAATAAACGTAAGAGAATGTGCCAGTCCTGTAAACAAAAGACAAACAAACCTGTTAATGACATAAATAAATTATTAATAACAAATACAACAAACATTGGCTGCAGTAACTAGTAAAATGTTAAGAAATACTGTTCATTTAAAAGATTTAGATTTAACATGACAAATCTTGTTTGTCTAATTGATTATATACTGTTAAGTTTTTATCATTGTCCACTCTTCAGTTATTGCCATGGACAGAAGTCGATATTACATAATCTTAACCTCTTTCAGTGACCTGGTCATGGTCAACAAGTGGGATGACCAGCAGAAGCCTCATCTGTCCAAGAAAGCAGAGCAAACAGAATTTTTGAGGAACAAAGTTAAAGAATACAAACAACAAATTAATGAATTTAGGGTAAAAATTATTAGTTGATAAATTTGTGGTTTTATTCAATTTAATTAGAGAGGAAACTGAAAGATATTAACATAGAACCACTACAATGGACATACAGTTTTTAATATGATTAGAAAAGATGCTGTATGTTGAAAGAAAAGATTTGGGCAGCTGTTTGCAGGTCTAGCTATGAAGACGTAACCACTTTAACTGACATACAGTTTTGAGTATCATCAGAAAACACCTGTATATTGTATGAACAAGACATGGCAACTGTTCACAAGACTTTTACTGGTGTCATGGAGTACATTGTTCATGCTCTTCTGAATGGAAGTTAGCTGAGAGAATAATTTCATTGTAAGCATCACAGGTGATGTTAATGTCTACCTCACCTGATAGACACTATGGATTAGCTGGGAAACACCACTGTGTGGGAATCTATGTCCCAGAAGAGAATGTATATCAGTACTGAAGTTAACCCTTGACTAGAAATGTGTACAAGATATACAATAACATTGGAAGTTACTGTGAACAGATCTTGTGGAGTTTTTTTATATCACTGTATGAAGTCTTGTTTGTGTTATATCACTGTGAAGTGAAGTGTGTTATATCACTGTGTGAAGTCTGTTGTTGTTTGTGTTATATCACTGTGTGAAGTCTTGTTGTTCGTGTTATATCAATGTGTGTAACCTGTATGTATTGTTATATCATTTTGTGTTTACATTGTTGATATTGTTATATCATTGTGTCTGATCTGTTTGTGTTGTTATATCACTGTGTGTTACCTTTTTGTGTTCGTACATCACTGTGTGCTTTTTGTGTTCGTACATCACTGTGTATAATCTGTTTGTGGTGTTATATCACTGTGTGTAACCTGTTTGTGGTGTTATATCACTGTGTGTAACCTGTTTGTGGTGTTATATCACATGTGTAACCTGTTTGTGGTGTTATATCACTGTGTATAATCTGTTTGTGGTGTTATATCACTGTGTATAATCTGTTTGTGGTGTTATATCACTGTGTATAATCTGTTTGTGGTGTTATATCACTGTGTATAACCTGTTTGTGGTGTTATATCACTGTGTATAATCTGTTGGTTCTGTTCTCTTACACATGTTAACTTTCTTTTCTCCAAAAGTTTCAAGACTGCTATGTACATAAATATAGTTATGTTTTATATATGTTGTACTGTAGTTATATTTTATATATGTTGTACAGTAGTTATATTTTATATATGTTGTACAGTAGTTATGTTTTATATATGTTGTACAGTAGTTATATTTTATATATGTTGTACTGTAGTTATATTTTATATATGTTGTACAGTAGTTATATTTTATATATGTTGTACTGTAGTTATGTTTTATATATGTTGTACTGTAGTTATGTTTTATATATGTTGTACAGTAGTTATATTTTATATATGTTGTACAGTAGTTATGTTTTATATATGTTGTACTGTAGTTATGTTTTATATATGTTGTACAGTAGTTATGTTTTATATATGTTGTACAGTAGTTATATTTTATATATGTTGTACAGTAGTTATTTTTTATATATGTTGTACAGTAGTTATGATTTTATATATGTTGTACAGTAGTTATATTTTATATATGTTGTACAGTAGTTATGTTTTATATATGTTGTACAGTAGTTATGTTTTATATATGTTGTACAGTAGTTATGTTTTATATATGTTGTACTAGTAGTTATGTTTTATATATGTTGTACTGTAGTTATGTTTTATATATGTTGTACTGTAGTTATGTTTTATATATGTTGTACTGTAGTTATATTTTATATATGTTGTACTGTAGTTATATTTTATATATGTTGTACTGTAGTTATGTTTTATATATGTTGTACTGTAGTTATGTTTTATATATGTTGTACAGTAGTTATATTTTATATCTGTTGTGTATTTTCCATTTTTTTTGTTAATTAATTATGTATTAGTTTTTAGAAAAATATTTTGCTTCAGAATAAGTTGTTAACAAAAACAGTGGTTTAACCAAAAACTGTCTGGAAACGAACTGTAAAACAAATCTATTAATATATGAGGACAGACTGTTCAGGTTTCTTCATGATAAATGTTCAGTGAGTAACAAGTAATTTTTCATTCAAATTGAAAGTGTGACACATTTCAAATGGCAAAAAGAATGTTGTTGTTTGGAAAAATATGTTGAATATTTGTATAAGAAGAAAATGTTTAGTTTTTTTGCCATCTGATAAATAAAAGTACTTTATAAAATGAAATGTTTGAGAGTGTGGTGTTCTAATGAATTGATGTTGTAATTTTGGCCAGGACTGTTTACATCAGAGAGGTTGGGAGAGAAACCTGAACCACCAAGAACTGGTTAAGACATCAGAGGTGAGTAATTATGTAAAAGTAATAAAAACTGTGGTTTCAAGGTTGACATCAGATGATTATTTTACTATATTTATTCTGTCAGAAATTGCCTCAATTCCAGTTATTGATTAAATGAATGATTTACATGTTTTAATATAGTAATAAATATGTTTACTTTTCATGAATCAAACAGAAATAATTTATATGTTCTGTTTGATGGTGAAGAGAGAGTTGAAGTTGGTTCTGTGTGGTCAAGATGTACATTATATCAAGTGCAAATTTAGCTTTGTTTTATGTTCTATTTTTACAGGAAATAAAGCAGTTTAAGAAAAAAATGAAAGAATTGAATTATAAACTGGAGAGTTATCTATCTTTGCCATCTGTAAGTATGGATAATAAACTAGAATTACTAACTGTAAGCAGTAATGTTAAAAACGTAGTTATTATGTAGTTTGTTTTTAATATATTTGTGTACTGAGTAGCCAGTTCATGTACTTGGACTGTCACCTCATGTAAAACAAACGTTGAACAATGATACCATCTCAGACTTGTAGTGGTTCTGCATAATTCGTTTTATTTTTTTGTAGCCAATCTTTAAGACCTCAGATAGAATACAGTGACTTTATAAACACACTGTACATCAACTAACTTGAACTTGCTGATCTAAAATTAGAATCCAAATTTATAAATCTCTTGTAAGTAATTACACAGGGTGTTCGGAAAGTCGCTGTGCACTTATATATTTATTAACAGACATGTTTCAATATAGAATACAGGAGGTAAATATGAATGACAATAAACAATGTTGAAAGTGACCCCCATTGGCATCAATACAGGCCTGGATCCTTCTTATTTTGTTTCTAAACACTGCTATCAGTTGCTGGCTTGAAATAGACTGAATAAAATATGATTACAAAACTGCACAGTGACTTTCCGAACACCCTGTAGTTTTATAATATTATTTATTCCAGGATCCATATTATGATAACTAGTCATTACTATATGAAATATACATATTTTGTAAGCAAATGAAAGTAATAATAATACTCCATTATTTTGATGTCTTGCATAATAATTTATCTCCACAGCTTATATATTTTCTAATTAATCATTTCTTTCTATGAAGGATCGTGATCTTGTGAAAATCAAGATAGAAGAAGCGAAGATGGTACTTAACGACTTAGAAAAGAAGATCTTTCAGAATGTAGAAAAATATTATGTGTAATTTATCTGTATTTAATGTCAGGCAAACTGTGTAATTAATCATGCTTTCATGTAATGTTTAGCTGTTTCTCATGAACCTTCAGGATAACTTGTCAAGAAAAGTAACTGTTTCAGTGAATTTAATATTTGTTTCTTGTTTTTTTTTCTCCACTATGTGTAGAGTGTGAAATAAATTATTTGTTGTGCATATTATTTTAACCAATCCAGAGTTTTCTACATGAGCATTTTGATGTTCAGTTGATACTATAAACATTTGCATCACTGGATACCTTTAAATAGTTCAATAAAATTATATTTTTAAATTTTGATACAGTTCTCTTTCACTTGACTGTAAACATTTTGAATGCAGTTATTAGATATTTTGTTAAGTTGACTAGCTGCCTTCCTTTCTTATTACTTCAAAAGTGGGAACAGCTGGTTCTCAAATTGTGTACAACATTTAGTAAAGAACTGTAAGGTTATGGAACTAATGGTGTTTGTCACAGTTATACCCTAATTTACACAAAGCTGATTCCAACAGGATATGCCCATTATTATGAACTTAAATGCCAGTATATATGTTTCTTTACATTTTACTTTCTGGTTCATTTTACTGAATATTGAACTTTATTTAAAATATTTTTAAATACATGCTTAACTGTCCTTTATTAACATTTCCTACGAAAGTGGGGCCTAATAGGCTCCAGAGCAACTTGAAAGGTTACTAATATTAGGCTAATAATTTTGTATTTAAATGATATTTAATGAAATGAAATCAAATGAAATGGCAATTTCATTTAAATACAAATTTATTAGCCTAATATTAATAACCTTTCAAGTTGCTCTGGGGCCTATTAGGCCCCACTTTCATAGGAGTGTTAAGGTGTTTATAATTTTTCAAAATAAAGATGGTTGTTTAATTACAAGATCTGTATTGTATAAATTACTATTTTTCCATAATATGACTAATTACATGCAGTGATTGTACAGTAAATGTGAGTAATACTTGAAGTTACTACACTTTTCTGCCTTTAGAAAACCATGACTACATTTAAAAATAACCATTGGTCACTTATTACTTTCAGAGGAGCAGAAGGCATGAATGTGTGAAGATGAATACACTAGCTGTACTTTGAGTTTTATATAATTATTAGTATTTTTGAAGAACAGAAGGCCTGAATGTGTGTGGTTGTAGCTTGGTTGTTCCTGGTATTATGAGGATTTCCTAAGTCACGTTTTGTGAATACGTTTGGTGGAGCAGTTGTAGCTCAGGCTGGCTTACCTAGCCTCACTTGTATCATGAGAAATGTTTTGTAAGTATTTGTTGAAGTTATTTTGATGTTTTGTGGGTGTTTATCATAATTGAACAGAGTTTGTTTCAGAAAAAAACATTACTTTTTTGTGGTAATACATAATTTGTCTACATAAAGTTGATAAGAAATTAAGCAAACTTTAAAAGTACCTTGAATATTCAGATAGTAGAATAATAAGTTTTGAAAGTGTTCCAGTATTTCCAAATATTATTCAAAATAAAGTTGTGATATGCCTGTTTATTTGTACATGCATGTATTCTTCATTCAGTACAAACATTCCAAAATAACTGAATTATCTGTCTATAACTTAAAATATTTTTTTGAAAAATACAAAGTTTGGAATAAATAACTTGTAACATGTAAAAACAATAAGATCTTAAAAAACTGAGAAAAATTCATAAATTAGTCAAAATATCATACTAAACATTGATAATTTATATATATTTGGGTTTATCGAGTCAATTGAATTCACCGATGTCGTATATAGTTTTACCGATGATAAATCGCAATCGTTTAAAATGTTTACATTTGAACAACAAACGGTATTACCAGTCAGTCGTATTACACGTAGCGTGATACGTTGTTAGTTTTCACATATTTTATTATTTTGACGATTTTGTTTGTTGTATGGTGGCGCTGAAAAATTTGTGGTCGTTTCTTGCTGTTAATTATACATAATGTTAATAAAAATCTAATTGTGTAGTACAAGAGATTATACGCTTCGGAGTGTTGTTTCGGTACCGTAACGTTTCTGTTTTATCCGCTGGAATAACTAACAGTGGGGACATGTTTAGAATCGGAAGTAAGAAGAATGCGAACAGGGAGTACACCTGTACAATCAGACTCATCAATGATAACGAAGTTATTCAATGCGAATTCCGGGTAAGATTAGGCCTAATACCGGCAGTTCTTAGTATCGTTGACGTACGTAAACAAAATAACCAGCATAACTGTTATTCCGGTTCCTCATAAACAACAAACTGGTAAAATTGTAATTTAGCGGCATATATTTCATATTAAGCTTTTCCGCTATAAAATCACGATTTTACTGTGGTTCTGATACATGCGATTGGTTAAATGTTGATTTTAAAAAAATTGTTAGAAATTGAAGTGAAATTGCGATTTTTATGCCCGAATGCTCAATACGGAAAAATAGGCTGCTAAACTACAAGTTTCAACTTCATAGACAATGCTTTCAACCCCAGTTTTCGCAATATTTTTATGTGAATTTAGAAGAAAGTTATAGGTAATATTTGAAATAAAATCTTACTTGTTTATTTTGTTGAATGACAGTTTTATTGTTACTAATATTAGGAACAAAATTAGCCTAGGTATTATTTTAATAATAGATACAAAAATATATATACAAACAGTATTACGTATTAAATTACAAATATCGAAAATAGGGCGAGTATTTATTGTCTAGTTATGCACACATAATATTTTAAATCATTTTGATTTAAATATAACAGTTGAAGGTACTTGAAATTGTAATAAGTAGTCAGAAAGACAAAAAAGTTAGTGTGTGATAATCTGATTTTAGGTTGTTCGGTAATAACTAAGATAAAGTTGTAGATTTTATTTTTGAAGAACCATCTGACCTCTTAGAACTGATGTAACAAACAACATTATATGAGTAAAACTGTTTATACCTTGTATGAAATTAAAAGTCAACATTGTAAGCTAAATAAATGTATTATTCTAAAATATAAACATTGTTTCATCTGTTAATTGTCATTGTTAAATGATATTTTTAATTCTAACACAATAACATAAGTTTTTGCCAGCTCAGGAGACTCAAGTGAGCCCAGAATATATCTGTCAAATTAATAGAGTAAAATAGTCTATAATAAAAGAGAAATAATTAAATTAGTAATGCAGACACTACACATACAAACACAGTGATGTATTCTTACTATAACTGAAAACAAAGTTAATTGAACATTATAACTACTGAATAAAACTTAGTTGAACATTACAGTATACAGTTAGAACAAACCAAGTTTATTTTTATAATAACTTTTGACAATGATAGTAAATTGTTATAACCACAACTCAAAACAACCGTATTTAAATGCTATTATAGTAATTACAACAACCACTACTTTGAATAAACCAAGTGAAGAATTAGAACTATAACTATAAACAAACCCATTAAAGGACTGTAACCACTACTTTGAATAAACTCAGTAAAGGACTGCAACCACTGCTTTGAACAAACTAGTGAACGATTGCAACCACTACTTTGAACAAAACCAGTGAAGGACTGCAACCACCACTTTGAACAAACCCAGAGAAGGAACACAACCACCACTTTAAACAAACCCAGAGAAGGAACACAACCACCAATTTAAACAAATCTAGAGAAGGACTACAACCACCACTTTGAACAAACCCAGAGAAGGACTGCAACTACCACTTTAAACAAACCCAGTGAAGGACTACAACCACCAATTTAAACAAACCCAGAGAAGGACTACAACTGCCACTTTGAACAAACCCAGAGAAGGATTACAACTACCACTTTAAACAAACCCAGTGAAGGACTACAACCACCATTTTAAACAAACCCAGTAAAGGACTATAACCACCAATTTAAACAAACCCAGAGAAGGACTACAACCACCACTTTGAACAAACCCAGAGAAGGACTACAAGTACCACTTTGAACAAACTCACTGAAGGACTACAACCAAAATTTTGAACACAAACAATGAAGGACTACAAACAGCACTACAATCATAAATCTGAATAAACCCAGTAAAGGACTATAACCATTACTTTGAACAAACACAACCATTACTATGAAAGAAGCACATGTCTATTAAATTAACAGAAGTGAATCAACACTATAGTGTTGTGAATTATTATCCTCCCAGGATGTGAAATGTTACCACTGGTGCCTCAGTTATAAAGAGTAAGGGAATGAAATGGTACCACTGGTGCCTCAGTTATAAAGAGTAAGGGAATGAAATGGTACCACTGGTGCCTTACTTATAAAGAGTAAGGGAATGAAATGTTACCACTGTTGCCTTACTTATAAAGAGTAAGGGAATGAAATGTTACCACTGGTGCCTTACTTATAAAGAGTAAGGGAATGAAATGTTACCACAGGTGCCTTACTTATAAAGAGTAAGGGAATGAAATATTACCACTGGTACCTTACTTATAAAGAGTAAGGAAATGAAATGTTACCACTGCTGCCTTACTTATAAAGAGTAAGGGAATGAAATGTTACCACTGTTGCCTTACTTATAAAGAGTAAGGGAATGAAATGTTACCACTGGTGCCTTACTTATAAAGAGTAAGGGAATGAAATGTTACCACTGGTGCCTTACTTATAAAGAGTAAGGGAATGAAATGTTACCACTGGTGCCTTACTTATAAAGAGTAAGGAAATGAAATGTTACCACTGCTGCCTTACTTATAAAGAGTAAGGGAATGAAATGTTACCACTGGTGCCTTACTTATAAAGAGTAAGGGAATGAAATGTTACCACTAGTGATTATTATATATAATTGTACTTATAAAGAGTAAGGAAATGAAATGTTAGACTTTTTCTTGAGTCTCTTGTATAAGTATGGTTTTCTAATTAGTTGTCTTACAAATACTTTGTTTTACTTATAATTTCAGAGTTGAAATAGGGAACTGTTTTACACATTGTTTTGAATGTCTCATGATAAGTCACTATGTGCAAGTGCCAAGAAAGCACACTTGAAGAAAGGAGGCAACTATAGTCAAAAGAGTATGTACATTCAGGTCATACATTTTAACTATCTGTAACTGAATATGTCTTCACTATTTTAACTGAAGATTTAACAAATTGTGTATTACAGCTTGTTATAGATAACAACTATTGTTTTAAAAATGTTTATTTAACATGAAATAAATAATGATTTACTATAGTTAATATGCATTAATTAAACATGTTGCTGAGAGATTAAACGAGAGATGCCAGAAGGGGTCCTGATGCTGAGAATTCTATCTCCTTTTTTTTTTTTTCTGAGTGCATGATAGACTCTCTGATACTTTGGCATGCTACTTGCTGGCACAAGAGTGTTATATCTTGAGGAAAGAGTGGCAACTGGTCTGTTGGCTCTGCTGCTGCTTCAAGTTGGTCAGCCTTCTTATTGTACTTGACACCAGCATAGCCTGGGACATACACAATGGTGGGAGATTTATCATGGAGATAAGGTGCAGTCTCTTTCAACCCATCAGGTAGCCAGTCGTTTTTGATTCTCTGCAACATTGCCATGGAGTTGGTAGCAAACACAACTGTGGTGACATCAGGGGATTCTTGGACAAGCCATCCAAGACAAGCCATGGTTGACAGCCTAAAGTTCCATCCTGGTGCTACTTGTGTAAAGGGTGCATGCTCCATACTTCTCAGTTAAGGGTGTGCCACCCATAAACACAGCAAATCTCCAACCTGCTCTCATGATCTCTGATGTAAACGAGATTTTCCTTCTAGCAGAGTTCCTGGAACATCTTCTGGCATGCCTCTTCTACTGCACCTTGAGGCCACTCTCTACAATATCTGTTGAACTTGACAATCACTGCAGGTTGGCACGGGCATTCCTCTTCTGCAGACCAAAGCCATGGAGGTTGGTTGAAAAGGGAATATGAATTACATATATTCTTGCAAGCCAGTGCAGGTACTTTAAGCTACGACTTCCTCTTTAGATGAGACCTAGGTGCTACTTCAAGTCTTGTGTGGCGTAGAAAACGTCTTTACTGGTCAGATGGTTCAGCAGTGAAAGAGTACCTTCTTGAAAGGATTTGAAGTCCATGCCTTCGATTTTGCCAAGCCTTGGCAAACAGTATGGCTCTTTGTGATGTTTGCTTGTCCTTGATTCTTGGGAGTTCAGTGAGATGATGGAGAACTGGCACTGGAGTTGATTTGGTGCAACCTGTGACGAGCCTGAGACGTGTTCTGCAGCCTTTCCAGCCTTCAGAGTTGGTTGTTGTTAAGTTGTGCCAGGGGCAGTGCGTGATCAACCACTGAAAGCACAAGGCTTCTGTACAGTATGTTCAAGTGACATTCCTCAGCATGCCTGCCTGCTGCAGCACAAAGGGCATTCATTCCTTTTGTGGCCCTGACAGTGAGCTCATTCACATGTTTGGAGAAGTTCCGTTGTCTGTCAAACACAATGTCCAGACAGCACAGTGAGTTCTCATGTTTAATATCTGTGCCTTCAATGGTTAGAATGGGAATATCTGATGTGTCAGCACTGTTACTGAGAGCAAGGAAGAGTGCTTTGGCCTTCTCTGGATTAATTAGCATGCCATTACCTTTACACCAGTCTCTTATGTGGTCCAGCCTGGGCTGAATCCTACTTGTGATCATTTCTGTAGATGTCCCACTGGTGTGAACCAAGATGTCATCAGCAAAAGCTTTGATTCTGATGCCAGGTTTGTCTAGTCTTGCTAGATCAAGGGTGTAAATGTTAAAAAGGACAGGTGACAGAGTTGTGAACCCTGTGTGAGGCCAATGCTTATGGTTTACCAGTCTGACCTCCATTCACCATGTTTCGTGATGACATGACCCTGGCTGAGGGCTGACGTAACCCAAAGTTGAGAGTTCCAAATGAAACATTTTGTCAGTGAGGAGAGGAAGTTGCACTGTATTGTAGGTATCTTCAAGAACAAGGGCAACTGTTAAAGTGTTCTCATACCATTCAGAACCAGACCACGTTTCTGCTGTGAAGCTGGCTGCATTGATCCAAGTTTCACGTTGAGGCCTGTATCCTCCAAGACCATCAGGAAGAAGGTGCTCAACCTGTTCGGTGATGTAGTGAGCAACAGCTCTCTCAAGGATCTTTCCAATAAAGTTCTGTACCACAATGATATGATATCCCATGCAGCTTTTGTGGTCTTTTCCTGGCTTTAGCACAGCACTTATTAAAGCATCTGTTGAGACTTCTGGGATGACTTCTGACTTTCAGCTCTGTTCACAAGCCTTTGCTAAGTTCTGGATCACCTGTTTGGCAGGTCTTTAATATTCTTGACAGTGATGCCATCTGGTCCAGGTGCTCCTTCTATGATGGTCCTGATGGCATCTATTATACTTTCCATGTTGAAACACTGCATGGGCTCACTCAACCATCTCTTCAGTGTGATTTCTGACCACTGTCCTGTGATCCTGGTCATTGTGACTACTTTGATGAATCTAGCAAGAAGGGCTTTTCCTTGGTTCTCATTAGTGAGTAGTACTTGTCCAGAGTTGCTGTACAAAGTGGTTCTTCCAGAAGACCTCCGACCTTTCAGCTTGATATGGAACTTCCAAAACTACTGGTGTTGAGGTTGGACTTATCACATAACCTATCCCATTGTGCTCTGATCGTTGTAGTTGTAATAGCTGCTATCTAACATACTACTTTTAAACGTGTATGTTATAATATCTGCTGCCTGACATACAACTTTTAAACATGTCAGGTGTAATATCTGCTACCTAACATACAACCTTTAAACATCTATGTTGTAATAGCTGCTGTTTATCATATAACTTTTAAACATGTATGTTGTAATAGCTGCTACCTAACATACAATTTTTAAACATGTATGTTGTAATAGCTGCTACCTAACATACAATTTTTAAACATGTATGTTGTAATAGCTGCTACCTAACATACAATTTTTAAACATGTATGTTGTAATAGCTGCTACCTAACATACATGTATGTTGTAATAGCTGCTACCTAACATTTTTAAACATGTATGTTGTAATAGCTGCTACCTAACATACAATTTTAAACGTGTATGTTGTAATAGCTGCTACCTAACATACATACGTGTATGTTGTAATAGCTTTAAACATTTTTAGTATGTATGTTGTAATAGCTGCTACCTAACATACAACTTTTAAAACATGTATGTTACCTAACATACAGTTTTTAAAATGTGTGTTTGTTTTAAACATGTATGTTGTAATAGCTGCTGTTTAACATATAACTTTTAAACATGTTGTAATAGCGTGTATGTTGTAATGCTGCTACCTAACATACAATACCTTAAATTTTTAATGTATGTTGTAATAGCTGCTACCTAACATACAATTTTTAAACATGTATGTTGTAATAGCTGCTACCTAACATACAATTTTTAAACATGTATGTTGTAATAGCTGCTACCTAACATACAATTTTTAAATGTGTGTTATTACAACAGATCTTTTTTTTTAAAGTAATGGTTATTAGTTTGTTTTATAAAAAGCTTATTTTTTGGGAGAGTTGTTTCCAGAATACAGAATTGTTATTTCTGACAGGTCCACTTACGACAGTTCCAGTTTACAAAGTTTTCAGCTTGTGAGTGTGACACCATATCTCTTTCTTCCAGTGATGTGTCTCCAACTTCTGGTAGCCCACTTGATGACATTCAGACATTTGAGAATATGCTGTAACATATGTGTACATATGTATGTGTTCTTATTTTACTAGGTTTAAAAACATTTGAGGATACACTGTAACATATACACTTGTGTTTTTTTATTCTAACAGATTTTAAAAACACTTGAGTGACTTTGGTTTGATTATTATCAGTATTTGGTTTTGTTTATATATAACAAATTCAGAAATTGTACTCGAATTTTTGAAATGTGGACTATTTTTTTCTAGTTTATATTACATTTTATTAAGATGATGGTTAAGGTTCCCATAGCTACATTGTCAGGTTACGCTCTTGACTTAACAGTATCTAGAGTATTGAATTAGTGAAAATGGAACCTCTTAGTTATTTTCTGAACAGTAAAAATAATAAAATAAACATTATTTTTAGAGATAGACAGAAAGCTTGTGTTTTTAAAGAGAGTTTACGTGTTTGAATTCAAGAGCTGATAGTTGACTGTCTTGTTTATATTTACTATAAACAAATCATATGATTGTCCATGGCTTGACAAGCTACAGCAGTGTTGGACAGTAACATCGAAGCGTGCTACAGTTTGAAAAGACTCTACACTCAACTGTCTGTCAATGTTGTTTTTACTGGTATAACTTAGATTTTACTTCTTTGATGTTGATTGTTTTATTATCTGGGTACTGGCTGTAGGTTTAACACTACATTAATGTATTGTTGTAATGTATTTACTGAACACATACAATGGTTCCCTTCAAGTAAAACATTTCATCTTGCTAATACTAAAAGTTGTCCAGATGTAAAACCTTGTGGTTCACTTTAGTTCTTTTATACATTCTGTTTTGTGTGTAACTGTTCAATGAGTTCTCACTGGTGTGACATTTTTACTGTAAAAACACACAGAATGTCAACTGATGTTATTTAAAGATCTGTATTTATAGGTTTAATCACTTATGAATTAAGGTTATATTTTTACTGTGACAACACAGAGTATGTCAACTTATGTTATTTAAAGATCTGTGTTCACAAGTGTAATCACCAGTCAACTAAGGTAACATTTTTATTATAACAACACATAGCATCAACTGATGTTATTTAAAGATCTGTTTACACAGGTTAATCACCAGTCAACTAAGGTAACATTTTTATTATAACAACACATAGCATCAACTGATGTTATTTAAAGATCTGTTTACACAGATTTAATCACATGAACTAAGGTAATGTTTTTACTGTAACAACACAGAATATCAACTGATGTTATTTAACTAAATTAATTCTACAAATAAAACCATTGTTTTTATGTTCATATGAGTAAGATGTTTACAGAAGTCTATTTTACAAAGATCTACTAATGTCATTGGTTATTTAAAGATATTAATATAGTATTTAAATATATCATTAAATACTGTAATCTACCCCTCTATCAATAAGCACTACATCTGTGAGACACTCAATTGTAATTTAACAGTTTATAAAACTTATCTCCAATAAAGTATGGAAGTGAAAGTTAGTGTTAACTGTAATGAAAGCCAAATGTACACAAGATGTTTATTCATCATCAGATGTTTAAATATGAAATTTTAGTTTCAATGACCATACCATGATTATTATTGTATATCCGTTTTACGTTTTGCATAAAACGTTGTTTTATATTTGACGACATATTTTTCAGTATGTTAATACACAAATCTTAATTATGTATGTGATTGGTGCAGCTTGTGTTAAATCTAAATGATATGCAGTTTTATAAGAAGTGTGGTAATTATTACAGTTTTACTGGGTGTGATATTACAAGGAATGTCTTATGTAATACCTGTAACATCTGTTGTAATTAGAGATGTGAATGTTGCATTGTGATTTATTTACAAGGTGATAGCTTGGGTGTTGTATTAATGAATCATTGTAAAATATTAGGTAATGATAGATTTTGTTTTTATCTTCCAATTATTTTATTAAGTGGTCTGGAAGAGCTAAAAGCTGTTTCCAGTTAACTACCTATTTTAATGGTATTAATACTTCTGCGTAGGTTTGTGATTTATTTCATGTTAATCAACAGGTTATGATGAATCAGGTGCTGTATGTAAAAGTTTCTTCTGATTTTGTCTCTGTTCTCCTAAAGACACATCCACTCCTTCAGTGTGCTAGTTTCAGTTTAAACTCACACCATTTTCTTCTACATGTTTTTGGTACTGTTAAGTATTAACCTTGTCGTTGAAGATTTTCTCTCACTATGATACAGTTGTTGAAACTTGAAGAAAAGTGAAACTAAATGAACTGTAACAGTATTTTCAACAACTCAACCAAAAAACACAAAACAGTTTAGTGGAAAGCAGTATTTTCAAGGTGATGTTTTAAAACTTTGTAAGCTTGTGATTGTATAATTTTAGGATATTATTTTCGAATGTATATCTGTTTTGGGAACTGTCATTACACTATGTACACAACCTGACAGTGTACTAGGATTAGACAGAATCATTAAACTATGTGCGCAACCTGAGAGTGTACTAGGACTAGACAGAATCATTAAACTATGTGCACAACCTGAGAGTGTACTAGGACTAGACAGAATCATTAAACTATGTGCACAACCTGACAGTGTACAGTGAATCATTAAACTAGCACAACCTGACTAGACTAGACAAATTCATTAAACTATGTGCACAACCTGACAGTGTACTAAGACTAGACAGAATCATTAAACTATGTGCACAACCTGACAGTGTACTAGGACTAGACAGAATCAATACACTGTTTGTCTAACCTAACTGTGTATTGGGATTGGTTAAAATTGTAACACTTTGTATTTGTCCTCGGTGTGTATGTCTATTGGAAATCCTTGATTTTTTTAATTTACACATTAGCAACTACATAATTAACGTTTTTGTATGCAATAACAAATGTGAAGTAACAAAACAAATATATGATGTTGAATCTAAATAAAAGTAATTTAGTTTTACATTTAAAATACTTGTCTTTTGTTTGTTTTATTAAGAATACCACAGTATTGATAGCAGTATAAATTATCCACATTTATTGAACATCATAACACTGTGTAACACAAATTTTGTTCCTGGACAGTATGTGTTATTTCTTAATTACTTATGCCGTAAACGTACAGAAAATGACCATTATTCCCTTCAAACTTTGTTTTTGTGACCTGGATAATGAAATTTAGAAATTCACCAATTTTCTATGTAAAAACAGGCACATTTACATAAGGTCTGAATAATACAACATATGAATCAAGATTTACATGTATTTATACCAAAGTTATAGAAAAATGTTTAGAAGTGAGTAGTTTTTCGATATTTGCGACTATAATGTAAATTACTTTCACGTATCAACCCCCAAATATAGTCTCCCATTATGTTTTCGTTATACGCTTCTAGGTTACAAAAAGCAAAGTTTGGAGCGAAAAGTAGGTCTTTTCCATTTACTTTAGGCATAAGCAATTGGAAAATAACACTTTCTGTCCAGGAACAAGAAAAAGTAAAAAAATTGTTACACAGTGTAATTAATTAAAGCTAAAATACAGGTTGGCCCGTAAGTCCATACCCGTCCATACGTTTTATATATCCAGTGTATCTGTGCTCTGTCACCAGTATTCTTGCGCTCATGTATCCACGTACTTGTCACAATACGCTCTTCAAGTGTAAATGGACTTACATCGGCCATATTTCTGTGAAAGAAAAGAAACAAATTTATAATACATGCGTAATTTAATATAACATCATAACATATGGATGGGTAGGGACTTATGGGCCACCCTGTATAAAAGCTGTTGATACACAAAAATGTTTTTGCTTTCGCTATTGAAACAGTCTGGGTAAACTTTTTACATATCCCACGAAATATTCGTAAGGTTTCCACTTTGCCTTATTTTAAGTGACCGGTTATATTTTCCTGTTTCACATGTAGTAACAGATTCAATTCACTCGACCACTTATTTTATAAGTTCCAACGTATCTTAAAACAAGTTCTTGTTTTCTTTGTGAGTGATCAGGAAACTTGTGACGTCAGACGGTGATGTGCACATTACTCGCATCATGGCGCTGCTAAATAGCGAACTGGTCAAAAGTAATAAGAAATTGTTAAAAAAAGAGAAAAGTTTTATATCTTCTTTCTCCCTTCCAAAGAAAAAATCGTATGAATGCTAAAAAGTAAAGTTGATATTGTTTCTTTCCTGAGAAATTTTTTGCAACTTTCACGGTGTAATGAAGTGAATTCTGTATATTTCAAAAATAGGGTTTCAGTATGTAACAAAACTTTGTTTCATTTATACAATTTACGATATTTTGTGTATGTTTGTGTAAAAATGTATCTTTGTGTGGGTGTGTTAAACATTCATGTAAATTATTTTTCTTTGGACGGATATAATGTTATACACGCACAATTTTATCATTTAATGTATATAATTCCGCTCACGGTAGTACTAACAAATCAATCAAAGTCACGATGTTAGAAAAACACGTAGGATCAGGAAATCTTGATATAAATGAATAAATAAATACCCTATAATCCATAATTTTACGTATTTACAAATACTAAAATCAGGGGCTCAGTGGACTCGGCACACACCCTATAGTCCCAGAACTTTTGGAAGGTAAGATCTAAGTTTGCTCCTGAACAAGAAAGGTCTACATTTAGAAACCAACCACAGTGTTTGAAAAGTTTTTTTTTTTTGAGATGCGTCAAAGTAAAAGAAATTTTCATTGGCAGGTAATACTGTATGAAATTAAACCTTATTTTTTTACAAAATACAACGATTTATATTGCCAATAATCTTGCTGACAAAATTTACTTACTGACATAACTTTGCATAAAATAGGGAATGAAATTATTCGACTAGAATTTGTTGTCATTAAAGCTTCATATTGACAGAGGGCGCTTTGGAATAATTGCGCGCTGAACGTAAACAACATTAATTAGTACTTCGTCGTTAGTAATAACTAAATGTAAGTGAAACGAAATTTATATTTAAGCAAGGATGATAATTAAATAAGTGTAATTCAACTAGTGAAAGTAGGCGTCTTGTACATAAACATTTAATAGTTAATTAGAGGTATTTTTAATTTTGTGCTTGTGAACTCGTAATCATGGATGTCCACACCGCATGAACTTAATAATTAATTCTAATTAATGTAAACTAATACTGTATAAAGCCAACCACCCTGTTAGTTTTTGAACAATTAAAGTGTTGTACCTGCAGCATAGCCAGTTGTCTTTACTAATTTAAACGTGACCTATAATTGCTATAAAGTACAGTACAAATAAATCACAGGCTTTGATTCTATCAATCTCTTGGGTAATCTCGTATAGAGTCATAGTTTATTTGTAAACTTAAAATAAATTAAATACTAATAAATACTATGGCAGAAAATAAGTGAGTTGCGGGTCATCCATCTCTTTAAAGGAAACTTTAAATTATCTTAAAATAGATTATTTCTCAAGTAAGAAGATAATAATCCAAGTGAGGCCTAAATAGTGTTAGAAATAATATAAACAGTTTAAAATAAGGAATCATTTCACATCCTTGAAAGATGTTTTTTCAAACCTAATTTCAGCAAGAGTAAAAATTTAAACTCGCTTATAATAAAAACTTCCTTACAACACCTATAAAGCTAGCCTACACTACTGCTTTTAGAAATTAGCTTCATAGGTCATCTGCTCTTTTAGAAGAGTCCATTTGTCTGTAATGGAGCCTTGTTTGTTTCATTGTTTAATTTATAACCTGTTGATATTATATTTTCAGTGATGGATTTGTACAGAGAGATAATTAACTTTTTTGCTTGTCTATAAATACACATTAAAATTATGTAACTAAGCTTTACTTTACTGTTCGTTTATCAGTTTTGTTTTTGTAGGCTGTTCGTCATTAATGTATCTGTTCATTTCAAAAGAAAGCTGAACGAAACTCTATGCTCTGTGTTACAATAAGTTTAGGTAAAAAATAAAATCTCTGCATCAACCAAAAGCATACACCTTTCTTGTTCTGATTCAAGGAAACATTGAGAATCTATGAAGATGGTATTAAAACTGGTTATCACGAGAATAGATGACACTAGGAATGATGGTATTAAAAACTGGTTATTACCATAATATATGACACGACTGACAATGATATTAAAAACTGGTTGTCACCAGAATATGTGACACGACTGACAATGATATTAAAAACTGTTTATCACCAGAATATGTGACACCAGGAATGATGGTATTAAAAACTGGTTGTCACCAGAATATGTGACACTGCTGACAATGATATTAAAAACTGTTTATCACCAGAATATGTGACACCAAGAATGATGGTATTAAAAACTTGTTATCACCAGAGTAGATGACACTAACAGATTTTAATGCTGTAGTTAGATAAGTCAAGCACTTGAGAAGTTTGCTGGTTATCACCAGAAGAGATGACAGTAGGAATGATGATATCTTAAAACCTGGTTACTACCAGGATAGATGACACTATCTGATATTGTAGTTAGATAAGTCAACCACATTTTTGTTACTCACTTCTTGTTTTCTTCACACAACTGGTCTCTAACACAGTTGTTCTGTCATAATAAGTTTTGAATATTAATGTTGAAGAAGTTAATAGAAAACAGATTTTTTTCTCTAGATATTCATCAACAAACAGAAATCAATGGAGAAATTCACTAAACTTGATGAAGAAGATGATAACTGGGAAGAGGTGATAATGGATGGGATGATAATAAGTAAGAAGCACTTGATGTGAACGTGTTATTGTATGGTAACACGTTATCTCTTGTTGTCCTTATTTATAGGTGAATACTGTTTGTAACAGAGCTATGTCATCTTTTATTGTTATTTGTATGTTAATAACATTTAGTTACTTACGTGTCCATATAAAGTCAGGTCCCCAATGTAACATATCACTGGTACTATAGGGTCTAACTTAAGTATCCATATAAGGTTAGGTTCCCAACATGTCACATCACTGGTAGTACAGGGTCTAACTAAGTATCCATATAAAGTCAGGTTCTCCAACATATCACATCACTGGTAGTACAGGGTCTAACTTAAGTATCCATATAAGGTTAGGTTCCCAACATGTAAAGTACAGGGTCTAACTTAAGTATCCATATAAAGTCAGGTTCTCCAACATATCACATCACTGGTAGTACAGGGTCTAACTTAAGTATCCATATAAAGTCAGGTTCCCAACATGTCACATCACTGGTAGTACAGGGTCTAACTTAAGTATCCAACAGGTTCCCAACATGTCACATCACTGGTAGTACAGGGTCTAACTTAAGTATCCATATAAAGTTAGGTTCCCAACATGTCACATCACTGGTAGTACAGGGTCTAACTTAAGTATCCATATAAAGTCAGGTTCCCAACATGTCACATTACTGGTAGTACAGGGTCTAACTTAAGTATCCATATAAAGTCAGGTTCCCAACATGTCACATCACTGGTAGTACAGGGTCAAACTTAAGTATCCATATAAAGTTATGCTCCCAACATGTCACATCACTGGTAGTACAGGGTCTAACTTAAGTATCCATATGAAGTTAGGTTCTTAACATATTACATCACTGGTAGTACAGAGTCTAACTTAAGTATCCATATGAAGTTAGGTTCCAAACATATCATATCACTGGTAGTACAGGGTCTAACTTAAGTATCCATATAAAGTTAGGTTCCAAACATATCACATTATTGGTAGTACAGGGTTGAACTTAAGTATCCATATAAAGTCAGGTTCCCAACATGTCACATCACTGGTAGTACAGGGTCAAACTTAAGTATCCATATGAAGTTATGTTCCCAACATGTCACATTACTGGTAGTACAGGGTCTAACTTAAGTATCCATATGAAAGTTCTTAACATATTACATCACTGGTAGTACAGAGTCTAACTTAAGTATCCATATGAAGTTAGGTTCTTAACATATCATATCACTGGTAGTACAGGGTCTAACTTAAGTATCCATATAAAGTTAGGTTCCAAACATATCACATTATTGGTAGTACAGGGTTGAACTTAAGTATCCATATAAAGTCAGGTTCCCAACATGTCACATCACTGGTAGTACAGGGTCTAACTTAAGTATCCATATAAAGTTAGGTTCCCAACATGTCACATTACTGGTAGTACAGGGTCTAACTTAAGTATCCATATAAAGTCAGGTTCCCAACATGTCACATTACTGGTAGTACAGAGTCTAACTTAAGTATCCATATAAAGTGAGGTTCCCAACATGTCACATTACTGGTAGTACAGGGTCTAACTTAAGTATCCATATAAAGTTAGGTTCTATCCATATAAAGTTAGGTTCTTAACATATTACATCACTGGTAGTACAGGGTCTAACTTAAGTATCCATATAAAGTTAGGTTCCCAACATATTACATCACTGGTAGTACAGGGTCTAACTTAAGTATCCATATAAAGTTAGGTTCCTAACATATTACATCACTGGTAGTACAGGGTCTAACTTAAGTATCCATATAAAGTTAGGTTCCGACATATCACATTACTGGTAGTACAGGGTTGAACTTAAGTATCCATATGAAGTTAGGTTCCCAACATGTCACATTACTGGTAGTGCAGGGTGTAACTTTAGTACCCATATAAAGTTATTTTCCCAACATATTACATCACTGGTAGTACAGGGGTCTGACTTAAGTATCCATATAAAGTCAGGTTTCCTATGTTTCACATCACTGGTACTATTAGTATGTGATTAGTTTGTTTAAAGTGCTTGTTAACTTTAGTTGTTTTCTTTCTGGCGTTTGGAGTAGCTAGATTGGATGAGAAGCGTGTCTGTGAATGTTTGTATTTTCTTCATCGTGATAAAAATGTAGAAATGCTATATATTCTGTTGTAATTTCTAACAGAAGTTTCTGTTATATATAATATAATGAAAGTAATATAGTTGTTTTTTAATATAGAGTGATTGCAATGCTTTTTTCATATTTTCACAGATGCCAAGGACCACAGTACTTCCAAAGGGCCCCATGAAAGAGCTATAGTCCATATTGATATTGACTGTTTTTACGCTCAGGTTGAAATGATAAAAGACCCAGAGTTAAAAACAAAACCTTTAGGTTAGTCACTAGATCAGTGTGATTTGTTTAAAATCCACATGTTTTAATAAGATAAATAATCATAACTTGCATTGTTTAATCACATGTACTGAGACCATCAGAGCTAATTGTCTGTCTTATTGATATCCCTTTTGTTGAAAAATTATTTGTAATTTTATCGTATGAAAGTTTCAAATTTGTGTTTGGTTTACATTTTTTCTTCTAATTGTGACTCAAATTACCTTCTAGCAAAATATTTTCCTGGATTGATTTTACTATTGATTTGTTTGGAAGAGGTATAAATTATATAATATACTGTGAAACTAACAATAGTTGATTGAGTAACGTGAATATTGGTTTTGGTTTTATTTAGGAATCAAACAGAAAAACTTAGTAGTTACCTGTAACTATGTAGCAAGAGAACTGGGAGTTCAAAAACTGATGTGTATCAAAGAAGCCATACAGATTTGTCCTCAGATTGTTCTGGTATGTGGAGAAGACCTAACGGACTATAGAGAAGCTTCCTACAAGGTGACAAGTGAGTGACATGAAATATACAGTGTACATCAGTGTCTTATAGCATGACAGGTGAGTGATGTTAAATACACAGTGTACATCAGTGTCTTATAGTATGACAGGTGAGTGACATTAAATATACAGTGTACATCAGTGTCTTATAGTATGACAGGTGAGTGATGTTAAATATACAGTGTACATCAGTGTCTTACAGTATGACAGGTGAGTGACATTAAATATACAGTGTACATCAGTGTCTTACAGCATGACAGGTGAGTGATGTTAAATACACAGTGTACATCAGTGTCTTATAGTATGACAGGTGAGTGACATTAAATATACAGTGTACATCAGTGTCTTGTAGTGTGACAGGTGAGTGACATTAAATACACAGTGTACATCAGTGTCTTATAGCATGACAGGTGAGTGACATTAAATATACAGTGTACATCAGTGTCTTGTAGTGTGACAGGTGAGTGACATTAAATATACAGTGTACATCAGTGTCTTATAGTATGACAGGTGAGTGACATTAAATATACAGTGTACATCAGTGTCTTATAGTATGACAGGTGAGTGACATTGAATACACAGTGTACATCAGTGTCTTATAGTATGACAGGTGAGTGATGTTAAATATACAGTGTACATCAGTGTCTTATAGTATGACAAATTTTCACAGTTATTTTATACTTTAGAATATTCAAAATCAGATTTTTTGTATAAGTTTGATTATGTGTTATAAAAGTAACACATGTAGGAAATCTCTGTGTTCTTCTAGGAATTTTAGAGGAGTTCTCACCGTTAGTGGAGCGTCTTGGGTTTGATGAAAATTTTATTGATGTAACAAGTTTGGTACATAGCCACCAAAGAACCGATATCATTGGGAATGGTGCAGAATCGTTAATTAGTGGTCATATCTATTTGGAAGGTAAATTTATTTCATAGACTGACAGGTACTAAACAGGTCAATATGAAGGTTATTGACTCTATAGATTGACAGGTACTAAACAGGTTAATACATAGGTTATTGACTCTATAGATTGACAGGTACTAAACAGGTTAATACATAGGTTATTGATTCTATAGATTGACAGGTACTAAACAGGCTAATATGAAGGTTATTGTCCTCATAGATTGACAGGTACAAAACAGGTTAATATGTAGGTTATTGACTCTATAGATTGACAGGTACTAAACAGGTTAATATGAAGGTTATTATTTTTATAGATTGACAGGTACAAAACAGGCCAATATGAAGGTTATTGACTTCATACATTGACAGGTACTAAACAGGTTAACATGAAGGTTATTGACTCTGTAGATTGACAGGTACTAAACAGGTTAATATGAATTATTATTAAAGTTTTGGTAGCACCTGAGTAACTATATAACATTATGTTATTTTCGTAATTTCGAGAGTACATTACAGAAAACGTTGGATCTGCTGGAATCTGTGATTAAGAAAATGTAAAGATTTACTTTCATGAAGTTGGATGTTGGTCAGTGATCTTGACATGTGATCTGTTATTAAGTAGGTTCTTTGTTTGTAAATTTGGTATAACTCAGGTGACAAGTGTTATATCCTAACATTGATGAAAGTTTTTGTTGATGGTATAACTCAGGTGACAAGTGCTATATCCCAACATTGATGAAAGTTTTTGTTGATGGTATAACTCAGGTGACAAGTGCTATATCCTAATATAGATGAAAGTTTTTGTTGATGGTATAACTCAGGTGACAAGTGCTATATCCTAATATTGATGAAAGTTTTTGTTGATGGTATAACTCAGGTGACAAGTGCCATATCCTAACATTGATGAAAGTTTTTGTTGATGATATAACTCAGGTGACAAGTGCTATATCCTAACATTGATGAAAGTTTTTGTTGATGGTATAACTCAGGTGACAAGTGCTATATCCTAACATTGATGAAAGTTTTTGTTGATGGTATAACTCAGGTGACAAGTGCTATATCCTAACATTGATGAAAGTTTTTGTTGATGGTATAACTCAGGTGACAAGTGCTATATCCCAACATTGATGAAAGTTTTTGTTGATGGTATAACTCAGGTGACAAGTGCTATATCCTAATATAGATGAAAGTTTTTGTTGATGGTATAACTCAGGTGACAAGTGCTATATCCTAATATTGATGAAAGTTTTTGTTGATGGTATAACTCAGGTGACAAGTGCTATATCCTAACATTGATGAAAGTTTTTGTTGATGGTATAACTCAGGTGACAAGTGCTATATCCTAACATTGATGAAAGTTTTTGTTGATGGTATAACTCAGGTGACAAGTGCTATATCCTAACATTGATGAAAGTTTTTGTTGATGGTATAACTCAGGTGACAAGTGCTAGATCCTAACATTGATGAAAGTTTTTGTTGATGGTATAACTCAGGTGACAAGTGCTATATCCTAACATTGATGAAAGTTTTTGTTGAAAATGTTTCACTAAACACTGCCACCTATAGGAAGTGGAGCACTCCCTGAACCTTGCAGCTGTGGTTGTTATTCTCGACTTCAAGAAGCGTCGCACATAGCTCAAGAAATACGAAACAGGATTTACCAGGAATTAGGTCTCACAACGTGTGCCGGCATTGCTCATAACAAACTTTTAGCAAAACTGGTGTGTGGCTCTCACAAGCCGAATCAACAAACCACACTTTTTCCCCAACATGTTGGACATCTGTTGAAATCTCTGAATACTGTGAAAGACATTCCAGGTAACACTAAAATTGAGTTTAAGTGAAGGTTTGATATTTATTTTCTGTGATATATTAATGATAAATTTTTAACTGGGTTTCAGATTTGTTTGATGGATGTCATATACTCACGGGTTTAAATGCATTTTTTATTTATATGTTGTCATCTTGTTAGGTATTGGCTCGGCAATGTATAAAAACCTCAGTGAAATGAATATAAACTTGGTTGGAGATCTTCAGCTGTGTGATCTTTCATCTCTAGAAGAAACTGTAGGATCAGATCAGGCTAGACGATTAAAAAATCTTTCTTTTGGTGTTGATGAAACTCCCGTTATTTCGTCAGGAAAACCTCAAGTGAGTTTTTTATTTTAGTTATTACAGTTTGTGTTTTGTCAGTTGATGACTCACAACTGTCTATGTAAAATTTGTTAACATTCTGTAATATCAGCGTGCATTACTGTATAGTAGTTAACTGTTGTTTGTTTCTTTTTTTTACAATTTTCAGAATATTTTATTGTACTTACAGTTCGTTACTTCTAACCAGAGTAATGTATATTCACAGTTAATAGTGGTTGGTTATATCTAACCACAGTAATGTAGTGGTTCTTTTATCACCTGGTATTTTGTTAGTCACATAGCCTCGAAGATACCTTCCAGAAATGCTCAACAGTTTCAGAATGTCGTCAGAGACTGGGATTATTACTTCAACGGCTTTTCAAAAGGTTTGATACTTTACATGTTGACCAGTTCTTTTCAAAAGGTTTGATACTTTACATGTTAGTTCATGTTGACCAGTTCTTTTAAAAGGTTTGATACTTTACATGTTGACCAGTTCTTTTAAAAGGTTTGATACTTTACATGTTGACCAGTTCTTTTAAAAGGTTTGATACTTTACATGTTGACCAGTTCTTTTAAAAGGTTTGATGTTGACCAGTTCTTTTAAAAAGGTTTGATACTTTACATGTTGACCAGTTCTTTTAAATGGTTTGATACTTTACATGTTGACCAGTTCTTTTAAAAAGGTTTGATACTTTACATGTTGACCAGTTCTTTTCAAAAGGTTTGATACTTTACATGTTGACCAGTTCTTTTCAAAAGGTTTGATACTTTACATGTTGACCAGTTCTTTTAAAAAGGTTTGATACTTTACATGTTGACCAGTTCTTTTCAAAAGGTTTGATACTTTACATGTTGACCAGTTCTTTTAAAAGGTTTGATACTTTACATGTTGACCAGTTCTTTTAAAAGGTTTGATACTTTACATGTTGACCAGTTCTTTTAAAAGGTTTGATACTTTACATGTTGACCAGTTCTTTTAAAAGGTTTGATACTTTACATGTTGACCAGTTCTTTTAAAAGGTTTGATACTTTACATGTTGACCAGTTCTTTTCAAAAGGTTTGATACTTTACATGTTGACCAGTTCTTTTCAAAAGGTTTGATACTTTACATGTTGACCAGTTCTTTTAAAAAGGTTTGATACTTTACATGTTGACCAGTTCTTTTCAAAAGGTTTGATACTTTACATGTTGACCAGTTCTTTTCAAAAGGTTTGATACTTTACATGTTGACCAGTTCTTTTAAAAAGGTTTGATACTTTACATGTTGACCAGTTCTTTTCAAAAGAAATTTCCTCCACATAACTTTTTTAAACACTTTTATACTTTAATGATGTAACTGTAACCAAGAGATGTTTGTATTAAGTTGTTAGTATAAATCACTTTGAGTGCTTTAAAGATGTTACTCTAACCAAGAGATGTTTGTATTAAGTTGTTAGTATAAATCACTTTCAACACTTTAAAGATGTTACTCTAACCAAGAGATGTTTGTATTAAGTTGTTAGTATAAATCACTTTGAGTACTTTATAGATGTTACTCTAACCAAGAGATGTTTGTATTAACTTGTTAGTATAAGTCACTTTGAGTACTTTAAAGATGTTACTTTGAATCACTTTGAGTACTTTAAAGATGTTACTCTAACCAAGAGATGTTTGTATAAAGATGTAAGTATAAATCACTTTGAGTAATTTAAAAATGTTACTCTAACCAAGAGATGTTTGTATTAAATTGTTAGTAATTGATCATAATGGAACATATTGGTTCCAGTTTGTTTGAAATAAACAACAGACAACAACATAAGAATTGAACATAATGGAACATATTGGCTCACGTTTGTTTGTTATAAACAAGAGAGAACAATGTGATAATTGACCGTAATGGAACTTATCAGTTCCAGTTTGTAATAAACAATAACATAATTGAACATATGGACTTTAGTTCTTTTGTAATGAACAACAGACAACAAAATAAGAATTGACGATAATGGTATGTATCGACTCCACCAGAGGTGGACATTATAAAATCTAAGTAAGTAATGTTGGGGTTAAAAGTATTTTGTGTAAAGACTAACAGGTTAATTTGAGGCGTCTCATAATGAAGTTAAAACATGTTTGTTGTTGTGAACTCTTGAGGTTGTTTATGGGGAAAGTTCTAACATTTGATCAGAGTTTTTGTATGGACATCAATATTTTTAAAGTCTTTAAAATCAGAATAGTTATTTTTGGTTTATCATTGTTTATTTTTTAACTATGTTTCTTAGTTCTGTTTAAAACAGTATTATTATATTTTTATTTTGGACTTCTTTTGAAAGTTGCTGGTTTTTAATTTACAGAATAGTTGAAGATGGCCGTTTTCTCATGTTGTGAAGTTGACAATTAGAAAATATTATCATAAGTTGCAACAGTCAAGTAGGGAGATTCGCCAGTGTGGGCTGCCTCAAGGCCTGATGAACAAGTTATTTACTGGTATAGTTAGAAGTTTGTAGATATTTACTTGTTTAGTCTAAAGAAGACAAGTTTATGTTTAAAAATTCGAACATTTTGTGTTCATTCTTACATATAGTGTGATATTTATGTTTTAGCGAACTATTTGAAGTTTTTTTTCTGTAATTGTGTATCTCTTAAAGAAAAGAACTTTTATTATAGGAGTGTAATCACAGACTTAACCCTGAGTTTGTGTCATGATTGAAAATTTATATAAAGAAAGAGAAACCATAACATGTGTTGGTTTATAAACAATTATCTTCTTTATGTGAAACAGACTAATAATCAGATAATAAAATTTCATATTAGGAGTTTAATGGTAACTCGTCTGAGTTGTGTCTGTGACTCACTGAACTTTGAAATGAAGGAAAATAAGAAAGCAAACATTGTTTTCATTTAAAAAATACTGTATTATTAATGTTTGTGTGATATGTTTGAACAGTGTTTGTTAAATTTTGACTCAAGTTTGAATGTTATTTTCTTTGTTTAGTAAGTTTGAACAGTGTTTATTAAGTTTTGCCTGAAGTAATTCATGGTTTGTTTTACAGGTACCAATGATGAGGAACTTGTTCATGGAAAGGTTATAGATATTTTGATGAAGCTTTTCCACAAGATGGTAGATGAGAGTAATCCATTTCATCTTACCCTGCTGGGGATTTCTTTTACCAAGTTTATTGAACAGAATAATAATTCTCAAAGTATTTTAAACTTTTTCACACCCAAGTCTTCTGGGATTTCTTCACAAGAACCAGTTCATGAAGATCACTTTCATTCAAGGAGACCTCTAGTGTCCAATCACAGTTTTACAAAAATGTGTGTGTGTTCTGATGATGAGTTTAATTCATCAACTTTCCATGAAAAACAAAGGGGAAGAGACGACGGGTCTAGTCCTGGTCCTAAACGACTGTGTGTGGATAAAACTGTTTTTGGAGAAAAGAAGCTTTCTAATGTTTGGAGATCATTTTTCAATCTGCCTGATGCACCTTTGTCGTTTGTAGAGACTGGTAAAAGTGTAAAGAAATCTCTATTAACTAACCAATCTCTAAAGGTTAGTTCATCATCTGATGCTCATCGAACATGTGTACTTGATGGTGAGCATCATAATGCTGACCAGTCAGCACTCCTATTTAGCAAGTCTAATGTAACAGATGGTCTTCCACTCGGAATTGACTATTCCACTTTCAAGGAATTACCATATGACCTTCAACAGGAATTATTATTTAGTTGGAAACTAAATCCGCAACCATCATTTAAGAGCCATGAAGAACAGTCCACCGCCCATAGGTCTTTTAATCTCAGTACAAGTTGTGTGAACCCATCTGATAAAAACACATATGATAAGTTAGCCAGTTGTCCAACAGGAGTGGACAAGACAGTGTTTGCAGAATTGCCAACAGAAGTCCAAGCAGAATTGATGACACAGTGGAAAGTGGAATCATCCAGGAAAAGAAAATCAAAGACAAATGTAAAAACTTTGGATGGATACTTCAAGAAAAAAACATCCAAGCAGAATGACTTGGACTTGACATTCTAATAAATCTTAAAGTTGTTGGGAACAGAACTGTGTTGAATTTTGAAGAAATCGTTTAAAGTCCTGTGTTTTAGAATAGTTCAAAGAGATAAAAAACTTTCATCAAACAGAATATCTGTAATAAAGAAGAAGAGAGAATTGTGCCAGTTATGTCTGTGTAGAAATATCTCCAGTCTGCAAGTCTGATGGTTTATAACACAAAAAATCATCAAGGTTTCAATATCCAGGGTGGGCACAGCACTTTCTGCTTAAGTACAACAAGTTGTTAAAACGTTTGACACCTAGGGTTAAAATGGTTAACATTTATGAGTTCAAGAATAATTTTATCACAATTTTGAAACTGTAATTTAACGGGTGCATATATTAAATTGTATAAGGAGTTAAAACAAGAAGGAACCTGTGAATATTCTTAGAGAGAGAAGAAGTGATGGTAAATGTTCATCTTGTTACTGAGTGTTGAGTAACAACACATGACTTTATAATGGCTACTCTGGTTCCTCCTAGTTGGTCATTTGAAACTAGGGACAGTGAAACATTACTTCTATCTTGTGCTGACAAACATGTAACATGACTAGAAGACTCGTGAGTGGAACCTCTTACATTTATGTCCAGCTAAACTCTCCTAGTCTGTAAATAAAGAAACAAAATTTAAATAAAACATTTTTTCTAACAATAACTAAATTTTGGGTTTTATTACTTACACTTCTAATGAGGAAGTAGGACCATCAGTGTGAGCTTTTCTGTTTACGTAAACAGTGTGATGTCGGATGAGATATACAATGTTTCTTAAAATGATGATGCTATGTGTGTGTGTGTTTATATATACATGGGTGTAATATGTCAACCCTTCTCAAGCAACCATAACTTATCATTTTGAAGTCTATAAAACATGTTGCTTTTCTAAATGGAACAATACTTTCAAGTTTGTAACTGTGTTTCTCATCACTCTTTTTGTAGAGTGAAAAACGATAAGACTGATAAAAATTTATTTTTCCTATTAGTTTGGTATCAACTGTATCTTACAATGACAACCACTAATATAAATATAACTTCCATTGGTCAAGACTATACACAGTACAGTAGTTTTTGTTTTACAGGTTTCTTTTATGTAATATTTTCAATATCTTGTTAGGCTTCATATTGAAGGTTTTTTAACATAAAATATTCTAATGATTGTTGTTATTGTGTTTGCAAATAACATGTACACTTAGTGAGGGCAATGTCATAAGTTGAGGAAACTTTGTTTGTTTGTTTGTTTTGGAATTTCGCACAAAGCTACTCGAGGGCTATCTGTTCTAGCCGTCACTAATTTAGCAGTGTAAGACTAGAGGGAAGGCAGCTAGTCATCACCACCCACCGCCAACTCTTGGGCTACTCTTTTACCAACGAATAGTGGGATTGACCGTCACAATATAACGCCCCCACGGCTGGGAGGGCGAGCATGTTTAGCGCGACGAGGGCACGAACCCGCGACCCTCGGATTACGAGTCGCACGCCTTACGCGCTTGGCCATGCCAGGCCCTGAGGAAACTGATATGTGGAAATGTCAAATGTGCTACTTTAGCTGAATTGGACATTCTTAGTGGAAGAATCTTATATTTACTGTAGGTAGGAGAGCCTGTGCCCTCAAACATTGAAGGGTATTCAAATGAATGTTTGGTAAGTGGTGTTTAATATAATGCAAAAATAGAATGATATCCTTTGTTTTTTATCCCTATCAGTTAATACATAAACTTTGTTTAATTAAAGTTTGGTTGTACTGAATTACGATCACTCTCACGGTTCATTGAACGTCTGGTTTTGCAACCTCACTTGTCCCTAAATAGGTTGTTTCAAGTGAATCAGGAGTGTGGCCTGCCCTTGTGCCAAAGCAGAAATGGTCCAACTTTTTAAGTCCTGGACAGCTTGGCTTTGTTTTTGTTGTGTGTAAGAGAACAAACTCTTCCATAAAGGTTTGATTTGTTTTGAATTTCACACAAAGTTACATGAGGGCTATCTGCACCAGCCATCCCTAATTTAGCAGTGCAAGACTGGAGGGAAGACAGCTAGTCATCACCACCCACCAACAACTCTTGGGCTACCCTTTTACCAACGAATAGTGGGATTGACTGTTGCATTATAACGCCACCACGGCTGAAAGGGTGAGCATGTTTGGTGCAACGGAGATTCGAACCCTCGACCCTCATATTACGAGTTGAACGCCTTAACCCACCTGGCCATGCCGGGCCCATCTTCGTAATATTACATCTTTAAATATAAGAGAATCACTAGAGAAAGGTATTATTAAACAGATGAAGGAACATTAAGTGAAAGCATTAATAGTTACTGTGATGCAATAAACATTGATCAAGGATTGTGTAAATATAACAATATCACATGGCAGGAAAAAATGTTTTACTTAGTAAGTCTTGCTGGGTGCGGCAGTATGTCTACGGATTTACAACGCTAAAATCAGGGGTTCGATTCCCCCCGGTGGACTCAGCAGATAGCTCAATGTGGTTTTGCTATAACAAAACACACGTCTTGCTGGCAGCCCCAGAAGAGTATTTTTTAAAGTAAAAGCTGTTGACGGCTTCAATTAATTTTTAAAACTATGTAAATATGAAACGTTGGTTTTAATTATTTGTTAAATTTTACCTTAATTATTATCGCGTTAGCTTCAAGTAATCCTATAATATATTTTTCTCTATTATGGGGAAGAACAGATATAAATGACCAGATTTGTTTTTCACAGGTTTTTCTTTATTTTTGTGCTTTCCAAGGTAAATGTTAATAAATGCGATGGAAAATTAGAAAATCGAATGTTTTCTATACCTACAATTGTTTCCTATTTTCTTGCATTATAATCACAAATACTTTTCAACGTTGGAACGTTAAACCAAACCTAATGCCCTGTTTTGTTACGCGGGAAATACGAAAATACAAACACGTGCAACTTTTTTCAAAAGTAAGAGGCGCGCTTTGTGCCGCGACCTCTTTGGAAAAATCTACAAGACTACCGTACACCACTATTAACAGTACACGCTCACACGATCGTTAAGAAACTAAGAAATTTAAACCAACGAATTATTAATAGAAGAAATGACATTTATTTTATTCAACAATGTAGAAAAGAACAACTAACCCCTAATTTTGTAAAGGTAAAACTTTCAAAAAATTTTAACACATACACAAACATTATCCAAAATTTACAGAAAAAACTACTTAAAGCCATGTTGAACACAAAATACAAAGAACTACATGACTTACAAAAACAAAAAATGAACCTAGACCATCAACTGGCATGCTGCATTAAACCAGAGATTTACGGACTTATACAACGAAACATAAACCAAATCCATACTAAGAACGACAGAGACAAAAAGATCTGCCACAACAAAAAACTAGAAAAACTAAGATGCAAACAACAGAAAAGACACCAAAACGACAAACCGTTGACTAACTTTATAATTAACAGATCCGACCGACAATTAAACACAGGTGAGATACATCTACTTAACAAAGGACTCAACTTCGCAATAGCACCTAGGTACATTCCAACCATAGAAATCAAAACATGTTTAGAAGACCTAGCCAGGAGACTTGTGATACTTTCTACAGAGAAGAAAAACAAGGAAACAACCAACAGAAAGAAGACAACTTAGATAATTTTATTGACATCCAACAGCCAAACTTCCCAGGTAAAACTACAAATTTATATTTTCCAGAAACACTTAAAAACAACATCTTAAACGATTTTTTCAAATAATTTTCTCACAAAACCATCAACATAATTTCACAAAACAGAAAACTAAAAAAACAACCTTACAAAAGAGACATTAATTCCATTAAAAACCTAAAACAAGACAAAAACATAAAAATTCTAAAAGCAGATAAAGGTAACGCTATAGTCATAATGAACACGAATGAATACATCCAAAAATGAATAACATCCTATCAGACGCGAACAAATTTAAACCAATACACACAAATCCAACAAAGACACACGAGACGCAACTGAACAAATTACTACTACAAATGAAAAAAGCCAACACAATTTCACAAACACTTTATTGCTACCTACGTAAAACCGACTCACGCACACCGCAAATATACGGCATCCCCAAACCTCATAAACCAGATTGTCCATTACGACCAATAATGTCCACATATGAATCGTTTAATTACAATCTTGGTAAATACATAGCATGGACATTCTCCAAATATGTAACATCAGCCAGCTCATTCATCAAAGACTCTTTTAATTTCAAGTCTAATCTAAATCAACTTAATGGCCAGTTTCGATGTTATATCCCTCTTTACAGAAGTTCCAACCACTGAAGCCTGCAAGATAGCCTTAGAACTCTATATCCGAGACCCTAACCCAACCATAGAAATTCCCAGTAACCAGTTAGCAACCCTCATAGAATTCACCACGATAAAGACAAACTTCATGTTCAACAACCAAAACTATATACAAACAAATGGCCTAAGCATGGGCAACCCAGTATCACCAGTTCTAGCCAATATTTTTATGACACAAGTTGAAACACAAGCAATTAACACAGCATTACATCCACCACTATACTGGTACAGATATGTAGATGACACGGTTGCGGGATTCAAATCTACAGAACACATACTTAATTTTTTCAATCACATTAACTCTATACATCCCAACATTAACTTCACATGTGAACAGGAAGAAAGCAATCAAATATCATTTCTTAACCTCAAAATTACAAGAACTGACACACAATTCAAAACAGACATCCACCGAAAAATCACCCCTACTGGACTATACATTCCTTGGAACTCAGCACATGAAACAAAACAAAAACTCAACATACTAAGAAACTAAATAAACACAGCCATAAAACTATGCTCACCAGATAAAATTAACGATGAATTAGACAAAATAACACAATACTTCATCAACATCAATAAGTTTCCTCCACAAACCGTAGAAAACATTATACGCACACACCTAGACAGAAAGCAAAATCAACCAACTAAAGTAAATACAGCTCACGAATCAAAAAACCACGAAACCATATACTGCTGTATACCATATATTCCTGACATCAGCAAACAAATAACCAACATTTGGAAAAATTAGTAACAAAATATGACATTCCAGTTAATACCAAATTTATTCAAAAACCAGGCACAAAACTGAGGTCTATACTATGTAAAAACTACACTGACAAACACCACACCAATATTATTTATAAAATACAATGTGATAACTGCCACGACTTCTATATTGGAGAAACAAGTAGGAAAATAGAAACCAGATTCAAAGAACATAAAAAGTCACCTTCACACGCTTTCGAACACTGCAAGTCCAATAAACAGAACATAACCATAGAAAACACTCAAATACTAAATAAAGAAACAAACATAAACAAATGCAAAATTAAAGAAGCCTTCCTTATACAACAACTTAAACCCAAAATAAACCAATATAAAGGAACGTCTTTATACCTATATTAAATATATAATAAAATAAATAATATAAAATTATATATTCAAACATCTAACACTTCCCTCTACATTCCGACACTCAGTTACACAACCCCTTCCAAAGATGTGGTCAGCTTCCGGTCAGTTACGTCTTTCTTTCTTTGTGAACCTGACGATGACCTAAGAAGGTCGAAACGTTGTTCGCTCTTCTATGTAAAATATTTTCTCAACCCAAACGAGCCGTCTTTGCATATAAATTTCTCAACAAGTGAGTTTCTCGACATCACTGAATCTACAAGATTGTTTATGGTGTTAATTTTGGTAATTTAGTATAAAAATAACCAAGGCCTAGTATTTGTCTTATGCTAACTGGATCTGCCTTTACAAAATTAAACGCTAAAATTTTAATTTAAATTTACGTCTAGGCTTTAAGATATGATACTTTGTAACATGTGTAAACTGTAAAGTTTTCGATTGATTTTGAAGAGCATTACAAATATTTTTATGATTCGGAATTATTTCTCCTCATGTTTCATGTGTAGAAACACGAATAAAACGTAGCTAAATCCGAAGTACTTGTAACATGCTGTAATAATTAATAAAAAGAAGCACTATCAAGTTAATTAATGACGAATGTAAACGTATCAAGGTAATTTTTAGAATAATAATAATCCTATTAGCAGGTAGAGGTAGGTTTTCATCAAATTGTCCAAACTACTCGCACCTCTTTTAACGGAGCCGATGTACGAAAGAAAGAAAATATTAATCAAACTTTAAAACAATTAATTTAGTGTGTATGTGTCAAATACTTTACAATACACGTTATGCAAGTTTCATTCCTGATGGGGTCCATATATTTTTAAACGCATTTCGTAAAGATTCTGTATGCAATTATTTGTTCGTGAGTCTACTAATTAAAGACGAACTTTTCCATTGCCTTTTCCACAGAAAATCAGTAATTTCATTTTTTATTATTAGTTCTTGTTTTCTCTCTTGGTGTTATGACAGGTAAAAATATAAAACAAATGAGCACCAGGTTGTTTGTGTGGACACATCTACACTAAATGATATGAGGCCCGGCATAACCAGGTGTTAAAAGCGTTCGACTCGTAACCTGAGGGTTGCCGGATCGAATCCTCGTCACACCAAACACACCCGCACTTTCAGCCGTGGGGGCCTTATAATGTTATGGACAATTCCACTATTCGTTGCTAAAAGAGTAGCCCAACAATTAGCGGTGGGTGGTAATGACTAGCTGCCTTCCCTCTAGTCTTACACTGCTAAATTAGGGGACGACTAGCGCAGATAACCCTCGTGTAGCTTTGAGTGAAATTAAAAAAAAACAACGACAATTAAACGACATGTAAGCAGATCGGTAATTTAAGGGCTAAAATTTGATTTTTGTAAATAAATTTGTTATTTATTCTAAATGGGTATTCGATCTTGTGATATTCATTGATGTCATTTACGGTAATACCATAAAGTTATATAGAAAATAAAAATATTTTCTCCTACCCAAACTTATATTCTGAAATTCTGGTCAATTTAATCATTACATCGAAGTAGTCAACCTTAGTTGTAATTATTCATTCAAAAGCTTAACACAAGTGTAACCATAGTCTTACTTTACGCTATAATTAGGGATTAAAGTAGCAGTTTATTGATCAATACTATATCCTGATCGTGTGTATCATTTTACATTTAAATAATTAAAATATATTTGGAAGAAATGTTTTATGCATATGCGATATGTTTTGTAAAGAAAAGTAATATTTAATTTAAATAAAATTGCATTTTCAGTTTGATTTTTTAAAGCAATAATACCACAGTTAATTTCACAATAATTTTTATTTTTCGAAATTGTTTTTAATTTCGGTGAAGAAGAAAGGGATTAAAGCCCTAGTGATAAATATCAGTTCGCGTTTTGGCGGGTAGATGAATAACACAAAATTAGTAGGCTTACGTCAATTTGATTAGATGTGAGTACTAAGGTTGCTGAAAGTATGTTTACAATTAATTAAAATAGGATTAATTTTTATTTTCAATAGAATTAATAATTACTGAACGAAAGAGCCTAACTTAACGCCTAAGATTCTTTATGAACGATTGGTTAATAGTAAAGTGTATAAAATATGTTTGAAAGTGTCATTTTGTATTAACTTGTTCATTAATTTGCTGTTTCATTTTAAAATTATACACGTGATTTATTAATTAATGCTTAAACATAGATGGCAGTGTACTATTAGTAACACCAGTGAAAGTTGACATAACGAAGCATAAAATTGACAGGTTTGTGAAATACTACAAAATAACTATTCTTAGGAATAAGATACGATATTGAAAATATAAAAGTTGACTGTTGAGTTATTAGGTGTTGACTTGTAAATTTTGTTAATCATTCAATATAATGATTGTTTCATTCTGACTGTATAAGTGTATTGAAATTTGAATGAAAATTGAGTTTAATTCAGATTTGAACTTACTGTTATGTGCACTTTTTTATTTTTTAAAATATTTGTAGGTAGCATATATAGAAAAACGGAAATGGAATATTACCCTAAGCCTGGGGGGACTGCAGGTGAAATTCCTGAAAGTTTTCACATATCTGGTACATTAACTCAGGTAGCAATAATTAAACATTTTTCAGCATAATGAACTTTTAATCAAAAGGAAACTTTATGTATTTAATGTTCAGAGGTGGTAGCTTTGACTTTTTTAAACTTAATCTGCTACTTAGATAATTAAGCAACACCAAAAAAATTACTCCAACCTTTTAATGTACGAATTCATGTATGTGTTACAGTGATTATTTCTACAATTATAATGACTTGATCATTAGTTTATTTAGTTATTAACACAAGTGGTAAATGGACAGATTAAACAATGTTTATATACATATTGCACAGTGGTTGAGTTACATGTGAAAATGTTTTTTAGAACACTTTTAGGTCTAAATATCTTTGAATTCTTAAGGATGAGGCAAGCTAGCTGTGAGTAGAGTTTCTGTAATGTAGAGTTCAAGGTCTGAAGGTTTTGTGGTGAGAAGTTGTCAAATGACATATTGTGACCTGTAGTTTCAGAATTGGATAGATGGCTAGATTTCAGTAGTTTGATAAGTTATTTTAATGAGTTTGTATGTTTGGTCAACTGTCTTCATTATTACAATATAAAACTATGAAATATTCTTTCTCATATATTTTAAAAAAGGAATTTTTGAAGTAAATTACAAATTTTTGCTGCTGTAAAGAATTAAATACTTTAATGTTCCCCCCAATTAAAAGAAAATTAAAACATCATACATTCCTACTTATGACAATAAAATATTTTATCATTATTATTTTGTGTGACAGTTGTGTAAAAAATCTTTGTGAAAGTTCACTTATTGTGTCAGAAAATATATCTAAACAATTAAAATAAAATAATGTTTTGTGTTTAAATAATGAAAGTTGTAATAAATTTACTTTGTAGCAAACTGTTGCACAATTTATCTTCATAGATGGTTCAAAGTAAACTTCCTGAACTTTTAATGTTAATTAATTCTAAAATTAACACTTGAGTATTTAATTTATAAGGTTAATAAAATTGTGTTGTTTCACATGTTCAGTTTTTGTTTCTTAAAGACCACCAATAAATTTGAACCATTTTGAATTATCACTAGGGTTTTTGAAGTTGTGGCTCATTGTAGAATCAAACTTAAAAATCTTAATGTAGTATTTATTAGACAAACTTTTATTCCTGTATCTTTAAAATAGGTGAATACGTGGCTGAAGGAAGTTTTTAATGGAGATCAAGTTCCACTGTATGAACTTTCAGAGACCACTATTAGCTACCTCGAAACACTAATGAACACTTGTCGTGAGAGAGACAAAAACATGAGACTCCTGCTTGAAAATATGAAACACTTTAAAACTGAGTATGTCGGAGAAAGTAAGTTTATGGAAGATTTATACTTATTTGTTTCAGTAGTTTGAGTGTTTTTTGAAAGTTATTTTTATCCAGATATTTCACTGTCTAGTTTTATAAGGTTAGTGTTTTTGGTAACTTGTTGGGGAAGGTTTTAAATTAGAACAGCTTTATGATTTTCAGGAGAACATGTGAGTGGCATACTCCACCAGTGTGGAATATCGCGTGAAAACCTTCCCCAAAGTACACAGTTATGCATCCAAGCTTTAGCTGAAACTGGAGTTGCACTAGACGCCAGAACTCCATCTCTTATGTGGTAAGTTTGTGTATAGTTTTATGTACAAGTTAAGTTGACTTTATGACCTAAAGTTGAGCAAACTAAATAGGTTGAAATCTGAATTTTTACATTATAAATCCAGTTACTTTTTGGGTTTTGTCAATGTACTGTTAACAGCAAAACAAAGTGTACTTCTAAAATTTATTTAAAAAGTGACAGCTGTACAAAACTTGGTTATTTGTTCTCAGCCTGCTGTATGGATTGGCAGTAGCACAGAAAGAGTTATCAAAGACCACAGAGGACTGCAATGGTGAAGAAAGAAAGTCCAAGATTCAAGAAATCATGTCCAAGAAAGCATGGGAAAAAACTCAGCTGTTAAAAAAGTTGAAACCAGTTTATTTGTTTATTTAACATGTTATTTTATCACATATCACCAAGAATCTAGTATTTCTATACCAGTTTATATCACATATCACAAATAATCCAGTATTTCTTTTCCATGTTTATATCACATATCACCAAGAATCCAGTATTTCTAAAGCATGTTTATATTTCTAAATCTTTTTTAAGCTAAATCTAGATGAAAGATAAAAATTCTTTCTTAATTTTCACTAACATACATCCTGGACAAGAATACATCCTGGACAAGAATACTCCTCCATACATCCTGAACAAGAACATTCCTTAACCTTCCCTGACATATATCCTGGACCAGAACATTCCTTAACCTTCACTGACATACATCCTGGACCAGAACATTCCTTAACCTTCACTGACATACATCCTGGACCAGAACATTCCTTAACCTTCACTGACATTCATCCTGGACCAGAACATTCCTTAACCTTCACTAACATACATTCTGGACTAGAACATTCCTTATCCTTCACTGACATAAATTTTGGACCAGAATATTCCTTATCCTTCACTGACATACATTCTGGACCAGAACATTCCTTATTCTTCACTGACATACATCCTGGACCATAACATTCCTTATCCTTCACTGATATAAATCCTGGACCAGAACATTCCTTATCCTTCATTGATATAAGTCTTGAACCAGAACATTCCTTATCCTTCACTGATAGAAATCCTGGACCAGAACATTCCTTATACTTCACTGACATACATCCTGGACCAGAACATTCCTTATCCTTCACTATCATACATCCAGGATCAGAACATTCCTTAACCTTATTAATGCACATTGGACTAGGGAGCCAATAAATTTTTTACCCTCATTAACATTATAGATCAAGAATCCATTATCGTTCCTAATTTCTTTAACCTTTTCTGTACGGGCTAATGCATTTCACATACACCTTGACAGGGGAAAGACATTTATTCCAAAAACAATGTATCCCTGAGTGTTTCTCGAAAAATCTCAAAATATTTCATTATAGTATTTTGTACACAGGGAATGACATTATATTAATTGTCTTTTTAATAAATATTTATCCATAGTTGATAATTACACTCAAACTATTAACAATTTGAGTGCAAGGTTCATTATAAAAACAGTTTTTATCTTATAGTTTTCATAATTTCTAGAACCTTCTAAATGAATGTCAGACGTTTTTAAGTGGAAGTGTTTATGTTTTCCTTGTTTTTTACCACATCATTCACTAGCTATTTTTATTGACGTACAATATGTAGAATATCACCGAATATATTAGTTTGGTCATAATTTCAGGTCTTTTCCTCATATGTAGTTAATTGTTAATTTTCCTTTAATGTCCTTTACTGTTTATTGTTCTTCATTTTGACACAAGTCAACAGTGCCGTCTTGGCATGTTTCAGTCTCTGTGAACCTTTGGCAAAATTTGTATATAACACTTTTTATCTTAAGCCTTGACAACCAACACAAAGAATAGTCTATATATAAAAAATGTTTAAACCTTTTAATTATGCATTTTAAAATATAAATAATACATAATTAAACTGTATCTCTAACTGTAACATATTTAGGTAAGAAACAACTGTAAGTACAATAGTCAAACAAGCAGCCAACAATACCTCAGTCAATGGTGAAACTATGTATAAATTTCCAAATAATCGTTGTTTGACTGCAGTGTAAAATGAGCTCTTTGTAATGACTATACACACGTGTATGTAACGTGTAGGGTATGAAGCTCAAACTAATCTGTTGATGGAGGGCATTGCATCTGTTAGGGATCGAAAGAGTAATTGCTTGTTTTAACTACATTCATCCAGAAATCTTTGAAATGTACAAGTCGGAAGGTTAGAAAAGCATTTCATAGTCTAAATGTACATCTACAAATTATCATTGTATTCTTGAAGATATAGACAACCAAAGGAAAGAATTATCATTGGTCATGGGTCATGTGACAATAGATCTGAACTTTTAAGTAGTTTTTTGAAGGTTTCTTTGTCAATAAAGGACTTAAACTTATATAAAATAAAACTTTGAATCATAACATACATTATAATGATTTTATTCACATACATTGATAGTGAGGGTGCTTCAGTGAAGTATTGAATGTGACATGCAAGTGTATTTAAAGGAACGTCATCCGTATGGAAAAGGTTAATGCACATCCAATTTCAGAACCTTATGTAGCTTTGGTTAATATGCATCTAACTCAACAATCCAAAGAAGTTTTGTAACTCTTTAATGAACATTTTGGATTCACAATCCAACCAGCGTACTTAGACGTGATTTAAATATTGGAAAATAAACGTAAGAGAATGTGCCAGTCCTGTAAACAAAAAGACAAACAAACCTGTTAATGACATAAATAAATTATTAATAACAAATACAACAAACATTGGCTGCAGTAACTAGTAAAATGTTAAGAAATACTGTTCATTTAAAAGATTTAGATTTAACATGACAAATCTTGTTTGTCTAATTGATTATATACTGTTAAGTTTTTATCATTGTCCACTCTTCAGTTATTGCCATGGACAGAAGTCGATATTACATAATCTTAACCTCTTTCAGTGACCTGGTCATGGTCAACAAGTGGGATGACCAGCAGAAGCCTCATCTGTCCAAGAAAGCAGAGCAAACAGAATTTTTGAGGAACAAAGTTAAAGAATACAAACAACAAATTAATCAATTTAGGGTAAAAATTATTAGTTGATAAATTTGTGGTTTTATTCAATTTAATTAGAGAGGAAACTGAAAGATATTAACATAGAACCACTACAATGGACATACAGTTTTTAATATGATTAGAAAAGATGCTGTATGTTGAAGGAAAAGATTTGGGCAGCTGTTTGCAGGTCTAGCTATGAAGACGTAACCACTACAACTGACATACAGTTTTGAGTATCATCAGAAAACACCTGTATATTGTATGAACAAGACATGGCAACTGTTCACAAGACTTTTACTGGTGTCAGTGGAGTACATTGTTCATGCTCTTCTGAATGGAAGTTAGCTGAGAGAATAATTTCATTGTAAGCATCACAGGTGATGTTAATGTCTACCTCACCTGATAGACACTATGGATTAGCTGGGAAACACCACTGTGTGGGAATCTATGTCCCAGAAGAGAATGTATATCAGTACTGAAGTTAACCCTTGACTAGAAATGTGTACAAGATATACAATAACATTGGAGGTTACTGTGAACAGATCTTGTGGAGTTTTTTTATATCACTGTATGAAGTCTTGTTTGTGTTATATCACTGTGTGAAGTCTGTTGTTGTTTGTGTTATATCACTGTGTGAAGTCTGTTGTTGTTTGTGTTATATCACTGTGTGAAGTCTGTTGTTGTTTGTGTTATATCACTGTGTGAAGTCTGTTGTTGTTTGTGTTATATCTGTGTGAAGTCTGTTGTTGTTTGTGTTATATCACTGTGTGTTGATATTGTTATATCATTTTGTGTTTACATTGTTGATATTGTTATATCATTTTGTGTTTACATTGTTGATATTGTTATATCATTTTGTGTTTACATTGTTGATATTGTTATATCATTGTGTCTGATCTGTTTGTGTTGTTATATCACTGTGTGTTACCTCTTTGTGTTGTTACATCACTGTGTATAATCTGTTTGTGGTGTTATATCACTGTGTGTAACCTGTTTGTGGTGTTATATCACTGTGTGTAACCTGTTTGTGGTGTTATATCACTGTGTATAATCTGTTTGTGGTGTTATATCACTGTGTATAATCTGTTTGTGGTGTTATATCACTGTGTATAATCTGTTTGTGGTGTTATATCACTGTGTATAACCTGTTTGTGGTGTTATATCACTGTGTATAATCTGTTGGTTCTGTTCTCTTACACATGTGAACTTTCTTTTCTCCAAAAGTTTCAAGACTGCTGTATATAAATATGTGGTGTTATTTATATGTATTGTACTGTAGTTATATTTTATATATGTTGTACTGTAGTTATACCTGTAGTTATGTTTATATATGTTGTACTGTAGTTATGTTTTTATATATGTTGTGAACTTTGTAGTTATAGTTTTTTATAAGACTTATGTTGTACTGTAGTTATGTTTTATATATGTTGTACTGTAGTTATGTTTTTATATATGTTGTACTAGTAGTTATGTTTTATATATATAGTAGTTGTACAGTAGTTATGTTTTATATATGTTGTACTGTAGTTATGTTTTATATATGTTGTACAGTAGTTATGTTTTATATATGTTGTACTGTAGTTATGTTATTTATATTGTACAGTTTATTATATGTTGTATATAGTTATATTTTATATATGTTGTACAGTAGTTATATTTTATATATGTTGTACAGTAGTTAGTTTTTATATTTGTACAGTAGTTATATTTTATATGTACAGTAGTTATACAGTAGTTATGTAGTTTATAGTTATATTTTATATATGTTGTACAGTAGTTATGTTTATATATATGTTGTATGTTGTACAGTTATGTTTTATATAGTTGTACTGTAGTTATGTTTTATATATGTTGTACTGTAGTTATGTTTTATATATGTTGTACTGTAGTTATGTTTTATATATGTTGTACTGTAGTTATGTTTTATATATGTTGTACTGTAGTTATGTTTTATATATGTTGTACTGTAGTTATGTTTTATATATGTTGTACTGTAGTTATGTTTTATATATGTTGTACAGTAGTTATGTTTTATATCTGTTGTGTATTTTCCATTTTTTTGTTAATTAATTATGTATTAGTTTTTAGAAAAATATTTTGCTTCAGAATAAGTTGTTAACAAAAACAGTGGTTTAACCAAAAACTGTCTGGAAACGAACTGTAAAACAAATCTATTAATATATGAGGACAGACTGTTCAGGTTTCTTCATGATAAATGTTCAGTGAGTAACAAGTAATTTTTCATTCAAATTGAAAGTGTGACACATTTCAAATGGCAAAAGAATGTTGTTGTTTGGAAAAATATGTTGAATATTTGTATAAGAAGAAAATGTTTAGTTTTTTTGCCATCTGATAAATAAAAGTACTTTATAAAATGAAATGTTTGAGAGTGTGGTGTTCTAATGAATTGATGTTGTAATTTTGGCCAGGACTGTTTACATCAGAGAGGTTGGGAGAGAAACCTGAACCACCAAGAACTGGTTAAGACATCAGAGGTGAGTAATTATGTAAAAGTAATAAAAACTGTGGTTTCAAGGTTGACATCAGATGATTATTTTACTATATTTATTCTGTCAGAAATTGCCTCAATTCCAGTTATTGATTAAATGAATGATTTACATGTTTTAATATAGTAATAAATATGTTTACTTTTCATGAATCAAACAGAAATAATTTATATGTTCTGTTTGATGGTGAAGAGAGAGTTGAAGTTGGTTCTGTGTGGTCAAGATGTACATTATATCAAGTGCAAATTTAGCTTTGTTTTATGTTCTATTTTTACAGGAAATAAAGCAGTTTAAGAAAAAAATGAAAGAATTGAATTATAAACTGGAGAGTTATCTATCTTTGCCATCTGTAAGTATGGATAATAAACTAGAATTACTAACTGTAAGCAGTAATGTTAAAAACGTAGTTATTATGTAGTTTGTTTTTTAATATATTTGTGTACTGAGTAGCCAGTTCATGTACTTGGACTGTCACCTCATGTAAAACAAACGTTGAACAATGATACCATCTCAGACTTGTAGTGGTTCTGCATAATTCGTTTTATTTTTTTGTAGCCAATCTTTAAGACCTCAGATAGAATACAGTGACTTTATAAACACACTGTACATCAACTAACTTGAACTTGCTGATCTAAAAATTAGAATCCAAATTTATAAATCTCTTGTAAGTAATTACACAGGGTGTTCGGAAAGTCGCTGTGCACTTATATATTTATTAACAGACATGTTTCAATATAGAATACAGGAGGTAAATATGAATGACAATAAACAATGTTGAAAGTGACCCCCATTGGCATCAATACAGGCCTGGATCCTTCTTATTTTGTTTCTAAACACTGCTATCAGTTGCTGGCTTGAAATAGACTGAATAAAATATGATTACAAAACTGCACAGTGACTTTCCGAACACCCTGTAGTTTTATAATATTATTTATTCCAGGATCCATATTATGATAACTAGTCATTACTATATGAAATATACATATTTTGTAAGCAAATGAAAGTAATAATAATACTCCATTATTTTGATGTCTTGCATAATAATTTATCTCCACAGCTTATATATTTTCTAATTAATCATTTCTTTCTATGAAGGATCGTGATCTTGTGAAAATCAAGATAGAAGAAGCGAAGATGGTACTTAACGACTTAGAAAAGAAGATCTTTCAGAATGTAGAAAAATATTATGTGTAATTTATCTGTATTTAATGTCAGGCAAACTGTGTAATTAATCATGCTTTCATGTAATGTTTAGCTGTTTCTCATGAACCTTCAGGATAACTTGTCAAGAAAAGTAACTGTTTCAGTGAATTTAATATTTGTTTCTTGTTTTTTTTTCTCCACTATGTGTAGAGTGTGAAATAAATTATTTGTTGTGCATATTATTTTAACCAATCCAGAGTTTTCTACATGAGCATTTTGATGTTCAGTTGATACTATAAACATTTGCATCACTGGATACCTTTAAATAGTTCAATAAAATTATATTTTTAAATTTTGATACAGTTCTCTTTCACTTGACTGTAAACATTTTGAATGCAGTTATTAGATATTTTGTTAAGTTGACTAGCTGCCTTCCTTTCTTATTACTTCAAAAGTGGGAACAGCTGGTTCTCAAATTGTGTACAACATTTAGTAAAGAACTGTAAGGTTATGGAACTAATGGTGTTTGTCACAGTTATACCCTAATTTACACAAAGCTGATTCCAACAGGATATGCCCATTATTATGAACTTAAATGCCAGTATATATGTTTCTTTACATTTTTACTTTCTGGTTCATTTTACTGAATATTGAACTTTATTTAAAATATTTTTAAATACATGCTTTACTGTCCTTTATTAACACTCCTACGAAAAGTGGGGCCTAATAGGCTCCAGAGCAACTTGAAAGGTTACTAATATTAGGCTAATAATTTTGTATTTAAATGATATTTAATGAAATGAAATCAAATGAAATGGCAATTTCATTTAAATACAAATTTATTAGCCTAATATTAATAACCTTTCAAGTTGCTCTGGGGCCTATTAGGCCCCACTTTTCATAGGAGTGTTAAGGTGTTTATAATTTTTCAAAATAAAGATGGTTGTTTAATTACAAGATCTGTATTGTATAAATTACTATTTTTCCATAATATGACTAATTACATGCAGTGATTGTACAGTAAATGTGAGTAATACTTGAAGTTACTACACTTTTCTGCCTTTAGAAAACCATGACTACATTTAAAAATAACCATTGGTCACTTATTACTTTCAGAGGAGCAGAAGGCATGAATGTGTGAAGATGAATACACTAGCTGTACTTTGAGTTTTATATAATTATTAGTATTTTTTGAAGAACAGAAGGCCTGAATGTGTGTGGTTGTAGCTTGGTTGTTCCTGGTATTATGAGGATTTCCTAAGTCACGTTTTGTGAATACGTTTGGTGGAGCAGTTGTAGCTCAGGCTGGCTTACCTAGCCTCACTTGTATCATGAGAAATGTTTTTGTAAGTATTTGTTGAAGTTATTTTGATGTTTTGTGGGTGTTTATCATAATTGAACAGAGTTTGTTTCAGAAAAAAACATTACTTTTTTGTGGTAATACATAATTTGTCTACATAAAGTTGATAAGAAATTAAGCAAACTTTAAAAGTACCTTGAATATTCAGATAGTAGAATAATAAGTTTTGAAAGTGTTCCAGTATTTCCAAATATTATTCAAAATAAAGTTGTGATATGCCTGTTTATTTGTACATGCATGTATTCTTCATTCAGTACAAACATTCCAAAATAACTGAATTATCTGTCTATAACTTAAAATATTTTTTTGAAAAATACAAAGTTTGGAATAAATAACTTGTAACATGTAAAAAACAATAAGATCTTAAAAAAACTGAGAAAAATTCATAAATTAGTCAAAAATATCATACTAAACATTGATAATTTATATATATTTGGGTTTATCGAGTCAATTGGAATTCACCGATGTCGTATATAGTTTTACCGATGATAAATCGCAATCGTTTAAAATGTTTACATTTGAACAACAAACGGTATTACCAGTCAGTCGTATTACACGTAGCGTGATACGTTGTTAGTTTTCACATATTTTATTATTTTGACGATTTTGTTTGTTGTATGGTGGCGCTGAAAAATTTGTGGTCGTTTCTTGCTGTTAATTATACATAATGTTAATAAAAATCTAATTGTGTAGTACAAGAGATTATACGCTTCGGAGTGTTGTTTCGGTACCGTAACGTTTCTGTTTTATCCGCTGGAATAACTAACAGTGGGGACATGTTTAGAATCGGAAGTAAGAAGAATGCGAACAGGGAGTACACCTGTACAATCAGACTCATCAATGATAACGAAGTTATTCAATGCGAATTCCGGGTAAGATTAGGCCTAATACCGGCAGTTCTTAGTATCGTTGACGTACGTAAACAAAATAACCAGCATAACTGTTATTCCGGTTCCTCATAAACAACAAACTGGTAAAATTGTAATTTAGCGGCATATATTTCATATTAAGCTTTTCCGCTATAAAATCACGATTTTACTGTGGTTCTGATACATGCGATTGGTTAAATGTTGATTTTAAAAAAATTGTTAGAAATTGAAGTGAAATTGCGATTTTTATGCCCGAATGCTCAATACGGAAAAATAGGCTGCTAAACTACAAGTTTCAACTTCATAGACAATGCTTTCAACCCCAGTTTTCGCAATATTTTTATGTGAATTTAGAAGAAAGTTATAGGTAATATTTGAAATAAAATCTTACTTGTTTATTTTGTTGAATGACAGTTTTATTGTTACTAATATTAGGAACAAAATTAGCCTAGGTATTATTTTAATAATAGATACAAAAATATATATACAAACAGTATTACGTATTAAATTACAAATATCGAAAATAGGGCGAGTATTTATTGTCTAGTTATGCACACATAATATTTTAAATCATTTTGATTTAAATATAACAGTTGAAGGTACTTGAAATTGTAATAAGTAGTCAGAAAGACAAAAAGTTAGTGTGTGATAATCTGATTTTAGGTTGTTCGGTAATAACTAAGATAAAGTTGTAGATTTTATTTTTGAAGAACCATCTGACCTCTTAGAACTGATGTAACAAACAACATTATATGAGTAAAACTGTTTATACCTTGTATGAAATTAAAAGTCAACATTGTAAGCTAAATAAATGTATTATTCTAAAATATAAACATTGTTTCATCTGTTAATTGTCATTGTTAAATGATATTTTTAATTCTAACACAATAACATAAGTTTTTGCCAGCTCAGGAGACTCAAGTGAGCCCAGAATATATCTGTCAAATTAATAGAGTAAAATAGTCTATAATAAAAGAGAAATAATTAAATTAGTAATGCAGACACTACACATACAAACCCAGTGATGTATTCTTACTATAACTGAAAACAAAGTTAATTGAACATTATAACTACTGAATAAAACTTAGTTGAACATTACAGTATACAGTTAGAACAAACCAAGTTTATTTTTATAATAACTTTTGACAATGATAGTAAATTGTTATAACCACAACTCAAAACAACCGTATTTAAATGCTATTATAGTAATTACAACAACCACTACTTTGAATAAACCAAGTGAAGAATTAGAACTATAACTATAAACAAACCCATTAAAGGACTGTAACCACTACTTTGAATAAACTCAGTAAAGGACTGCAACCACTGCTTTGAACAAACTAGTGAACGATTGCAACCACTACTTTGAACAAAACCAGTGAAGGACTGCAACCACCACTTTGAACAAACCCAGAGAAGGAACACAACCACCACTTTAAACAAACCCAGAGAAGGAACACAACCACCAATTTAAACAAACCCAGAGAAGGACTACAACCACCACTTTGAACAAACCCAGAGAAGGACTGCAACTACCACTTTAAACAAACCCAGTGAAGGACTAAAACCACCAATTTAAACAAACCCAGAGAAGGACTACAACTGCCACTTTGAACAAACCCAGAGAAGGACTACAACTACCACTTTAAACAAACCCAGTGAAGGACTACAACCACCATTTTAAACAAACCCAGTAAAGGACTATAACCACCAATTTAAACAAACCCAGAGAAGGACTACAACCACCACTTTGAACAAACCCAGAGAAGGACTACAAGTACCACTTTGAACAAACTCACTGAAGGACTACAACCAAAATTTTGAACACAAACAATGAAGGACTACAAACAGCACTTTGAATAAAACTAATGAAAGACTACAATCATAAATCTGAATAAACCCAGTAAAGGACTATAACCATTACTTTGAACAAACACAACCATTACTATGAAAGAAGCACATGTCTATTAAATTAACAGAAGTGAATCAACACTATAGTGTTGTGAATTATTATCCTCCCAGGATGTGAAATGTTACCACTGGTGCCTCAGTTATAAAGAGTAAGGGAATGAAATGGTACCACTGGTGCCTCAGTTATAAAGAGTAAGGGAATGAAATGGTACCACTGGTGCCTTACTTATAAAGAGTAAGGGAATGAAATGTTACCACTGTTGCCTTACTTATAAAGAGTAAGGGAATGAAATGTTACCACTGGTGCCTTACTTATAAAGAGTAAGGGAATGAAATGTTACCACTGGTGCCTTACTTATAAAGAGTAAGGGAATGAAATGTTACCACTGGTGCCTTACTTATAAAGAGTAAGGGAATGAAATGTTACCACTGGTGCCTTACTTATAAAGAGTAAGGGAATGAAATGTTACCACTGGTGCCTTACTTATAAAAGTAAGGAATGAAATGTTACCACTGGTGCCTTACTTATAAAGAGTAAGGGAATGAAATGTTACCACTGGCACTTGCCTTACTTATAAAGAGTAAGGGAATGAAATGTTACCACTGGTGCCTTACTTATAAAGAGTAAGGAAATGAAATGTTACCACTGGTGCCTTACTTATAAAGAGTAAGGGAATGAAATGTTACCACTGGTGCCTTACTTATAAAGAGTCAGGGAATGAAATGTTACCACTATGCCTTACTTATAAAGAGTAAGGAAATGAAATGTTACCACTATTGCCTTACTTATAAAGAGTAAGGGAATGAAATGAAGGCTATTATCTCTCTACTTCCATGCTGTAAGAAGTTTTATGATTATTATATATAATTGTAAGTTTGCTATATAAAATGAGTAAGTTATTATTGTATTTTTGTTTGTTCAATTCTTCAAAAGTTTTTGCTTCCAGACTTTTTCTTGAGTCTCTTGTATAAGTATGGTTTTCTAATTACAGTTGTCTTACAAATACTTTGTTTTTATCTTTGAAATTATTTAGTTATTTCAGTAAGTTGAAATAGTCCCATATGAATTTCTGATGACTGTTTTACACATTGTTTTTGAATGTCTCAGGTGTTTGATGAAAGTGCTCTGAGTCAGTCTGTATGTGAGGGACTCTTTAAACTCTATCCAAGTGCCAAGAAAGCACACTTGAAGAAAGGAGGCAATTTTCCATATATAAGTCAAAGTGCAGAAGTCAATATGTACATTCAGGTCATACATTTTAACTATCTGTAACTGAATATGTCTTCACTATTTTAACTGAAGATTTAACAAATTGTGTATTACAGCTTGTTATAGATAACAACTATTGTTTTAAAAATGTTTATTTAACATGAAATAAATAATGATTTACTATAGTTAATATGCATTAATTAAACATGTTGCTGAGAGATTAAACGAGAGATGCCAGAAGGGGTCCTGATGCTGAGAATTCTATCTCCTTTTTTTTTTTTTCTGAGTGCATGATAGACTCTCTGATACTTTGGCATGCTACTTGCTGGCACAAGAGTGTTATATCTTGAGGAAAGAGTGGCAACTGGTCTGTTGGCTCTGCTGCTGCTTCAAGTTGGTCAGCCTTCTTATTGTACTTGACACCAGCATAGCCTGGGACATACACAATGGTGGGAGATTTATCATGGAGATAAGGTGCAGTCTCTTTCAACCCATCAGGTAGCCAGTCGTTTTTGATTCTCTGCAACATTGCCATGGAGTTGGTAGCAAACACAACTGTGGTGACATCAGGGGATTCTTGGACAAGCCATCCAAGACAAGCCATGGTTGACAGCCTAAAGTTCCATCCTGGTGCTACTTGTGTAAAGGGTGCATGCTCCATACTTCTCAGTTAAGGGTGTGCCACCCATAAACACAGCAAATCTCCAACCTGCTCTCATGATCTCTGATGTAAACGAGATTTTCCTTCTAGCAGAGTTCCTGGAACATCTTCTGGCATGCCTCTTCTACTGCACCTTGAGGCCACTCTCTACAATATCTGTTGAACTTGACAATCACTGCAGGTTGGCACGGGCATTCCTCTTCTGCAGACCAAAGCCATGGAGGTTGGTTGAAAAGGGAATATGAATTACATATATTCTTGCAAGCCAGTGCAGGTACTTTAAGCTACGACTTCCTCTTTAGATGAGACCTAGGTGCTACTTCAAGTCTTGTGTGGCGTAGAAAACGTCTTTACTGGTCAGATGGTTCAGCAGTGAAAGAGTACCTTCTTGAAAGGATTTGAAGTCCATGCCTTCGATTTTGCCAAGCCTTGGCAAACAGTATGGCTCTTTGTGATGTTTGCTTGTCCTTGATTCTTGGGAGTTCAGTGAGATGATGGAGAACTGGCACTGGAGTTGATTTGGTGCAACCTGTGACGAGCCTGAGACGTGTTCTGCAGCCTTTCCAGCCTTCAGAGTTGGTTGTTGTTAAGTTGTGCCAGGGGCAGTGCGTGATCAACCACTGAAAGCACAAGGCTTCTGTACAGTATGTTCAAGTGACATTCCTCAGCATGCCTGCCTGCTGCAGCACAAAGGGCATTCATTCCTTTTGTGGCCCTGACAGTGAGCTCATTCACATGTTTGGAGAAGTTCCGTTGTCTGTCAAACACAATGTCCAGACAGCACAGTGAGTTCTCATGTTTAATATCTGTGCCTTCAATGGTTAGAATGGGAATATCTGATGTGTCAGCACTGTTACTGAGAGCAAGGAAGAGTGCTTTGGCCTTCTCTGGATTAATTAGCATGCCATTACCTTTACACCAGTCTCTTATGTGGTCCAGCCTGGGCTGAATCCTACTTGTGATCATTTCTGTAGATGTCCCACTGGTGTGAACCAAGATGTCATCAGCAAAAGCTTTGATTCTGATGCCAGGTTTGTCTAGTCTTGCTAGATCAAGGGTGTAAATGTTAAAAAGGACAGGTGACAGAGTTGTGAACCCTGTGTGAGGCCAATGCTTATGGTTTACCAGTCTGACCTCCATTCACCATGTTTCGTGATGACATGACCCTGGCTGAGGGCTGACGTAACCCAAAGTTGAGAGTTCCAAATGAAACATTTTGTCAGTGAGGAGAGGAAGTTGCACTGTATTGTAGGTATCTTCAAGAACAAGGGCAACTGTTAAAGTGTTCTCATACCATTCAGAACCAGACCACGTTTCTGCTGTGAAGCTGGCTGCATTGATCCAAGTTTCACGTTGAGGCCTGTATCCTCCAAGACCATCAGGAAGAAGGTGCTCAACCTGTTCGGTGATGTAGTGAGCAACAGCTCTCTCAAGGATCTTTCCAATAAAGTTCTGTACCACAATGATATGATATCCCATGCAGCTTTTGTGGTCTTTTCCTGGCTTTAGCACAGCACTTATTAAAGCATCTGTTGAGACTTCTGGGATGACTTCTGACTTTCAGCTCTGTTCACAAGCCTTTGCTAAGTTCTGGATCACCTGTTTGGCAGGTCTTTAATATTCTTGACAGTGATGCCATCTGGTCCAGGCGCTCCTTCTATGATGGTCCTGATGGCATCTATTATACTTTCCATGTTGAAACACTGCATGGGCTCACTCAACCATCTCTTCAGTGTGATTTCTGACCACTGTCCTGTGATCCTGGTCATTGTGACTACTTTGATGAATCTAGCAAGAAGGGCTTTTCCTTGGTTCTCATTAGTGAGTAGTACTTGTCCAGAGTTGCTGTACAAAGTGGTTCTTCCAGAAGACCTCCGACCTTTCAGCTTGATATGGAACTTCCAAAACTACTGGTGTTGAGGTTGGACTTATCACATAACCTATCCCATTGTGCTCTGATCGTTGTAGTTGTAATAGCTGCTATCTAACATACTACTTTTAAACGTGTATGTTATAATATCTGCTGCCTGACATACAACTTTTAAACATGTCAGGTGTAATATCTGCTACCTAACATACAACCTTTAAACATCTATGTTGTAATAGCTGCTGTTTATCATATAACTTTTAAACATGTATGTTGTAATAGCTGCTACCTAACATACAATTTTAAACATGTATGTTGTAATAGCTGCTACCTAACATACAATTTTAAACATGTATGTTGTAATAGCTGCTACCTAACATACAATTTTAAACATGTATGTTGTAATAGCTGCTACCTAACATACAATTTTAAACATGTATGTTGTAATAGCTGCTACCTAACATACAATTTTTTACATGTATGTTGTAATAGCTGCTACCTAACATACAATTTACATAACATGTATGTTGTAATAGCTGCTACCTTTAAACGTGTATGTTGTAATAGCTGCTACCTAACATACAATTGTAAACGTGTATGTTGTAATGCTACCTAACATATTTTAAACGTGTATGTTGTAATAGCTGCTGTTGTAATAGCTGCTACCTAACATACAATTTTAAACATGTATGTTGTAATAGTTGTAACATATTTTAAACATGTATGTTGTAATAGCTGCTACCTAACATATAACATGTATGTTGTAATAGCTTTAAACATGTATGTTGTAATAGCTGCTACCTAACATACAATTTTTAAACATGTATGTTGTAATAGCTGCTACCTAACATACAATTTTTAAACATGTATGTTGTAATAGCTGCTACCTAACATACAATTTTTAAACATGTATGTTGTAATAGCTGCTACCTAACATACAATTTTTAAATGTGTGTTATTACAACAGATCTTTTTTTTAAAGTAATGGTTATTAGTTTGTTTTATAAAAAGCTTATTTTTTGGGAGAGTTGTTTCCAGAATACAGAATTGTTATTTCTGACAGGTCCACTTACGACAGTTCCAGTTTACAAAGTTTTCAGCTTGTGAGTGTGACACCATATCTCTTTCTTCCAGTGATGTGTCTCCAACTTCTGGTAGCCCACTTGATGACATTCAGACATTTGAGAATATGCTGTAACATATGTGTACATATGTATGTGTTTTTATTTTACTAGGTTTAAAAACATTTGAGGATACACTGTAACATATACACTTGTGTTTTTTTATTCTAACAGATTTTAAAAACACTTGAGTGACTTTGGTTTGATTATTATCAGTATTTGGTTTTGTTTATATATAACAAATTCAGAAATTGTACTCGAATTTTTGAAATGTGGACTATTTTTTTAGTTTATATTACATTTTATTAAGATGATGGTTAAGGTTCCCATAGCTACATTGTCAGGTTACGCTCTTGACTTAACAGTATCTAGAGTATTGAATTAGTGAAAATGGAACCTCTTAGTTATTTTCTGAACAGTAAAAATAATAAAAATAAACATTATTTTTTAGAGATAGACAGAAAGCTTGTGTTTTTAAAGAGAGTTTACGTGTTTGAATTCAAGAGCTGATAGTTGACTGTCTTGTTTATATTTACTATAAACAAATCATATGATTGTCCATGGCTTGACAAGCTACAGCAGTGTTGGACAGTAACATCGTAGCGTGCTACAGTTTGAAAAGACTCTACACTCAACTGTCTGTCAATGTTGTTTTTACTGGTATAACTTAGATTTTACTTCTTTGATGTTGATTGTTTTATTATCTGGGTACTGGCTGTAGGTTTAACACTACATTAATGTATTGTTGTAATGTATTTACTGAACACATACAATGGTTCCCTTCAAGTAAAACATTTCATCTTGCTAATACTAAAAGTTGTCCAGATGTAAAACCTTGTGGTTCACTTTAGTTCTTTTTATACATTCTGTTTTTGTGTGTAACTGTTCAATGAGTTCTCACTGGTGTGACATTTTTACTGTAAAAACACACAGAATGTCAACTGATGTTATTTAAAGATCTGTATTTATAGGTTTAATCACTTATGAATTAAGGTTATATTTTTACTGTGACAACACAGAGTATGTCAACTTATGTTATTTAAAGATCTGTGTTCACAAGTGTAATCACCAGTCAACTAAGGTAACATTTTTATTATAACAACACATAGCATCAACTGATGTTATTTAAAGATCTGTTTACACAGGTTTAATCACCAGTCAACTAAGGTAACATTTTTATTATAACAACACATAGCATCAACTGATGTTATTTAAAGATCTGTTTACACAGATTTAATCACATGAACTAAGGTAATGTTTTTACTGTAACAACACAGAATATCAACTGATGTTATTTAACTAAATTAATTCTACAAATAAAACCATTGTTTTTATGTTCATATGAGTAAGATGTTTACAGAAGTCTATTTTACAAAGATCTACTAATGTCATTGGTTATTTAAAGATATTAATATAGTATTTAAATATATCATTAAATACTGTAATCTACCCCTCTATCAATAAGCACTACATCTGTGAGACACTCAATTGTAATTTAACAGTTTATAAAACTTATCTCCAATAAAGTATGGAAGTGAAAGTTAGTGTTAACTGTAATGAAAGCCAAATGTACACAAGATGTTTATTCATCATCAGATGTTTAAATATGAAATTTTAGTTTCAATGACCATACCATGATTATTATTGTATATCCGTTTTACGTTTTGCATAAAACGTTGTTTTATATTTGACGACATATTTTTCAGTATGTTAATACACAAATCTTAATTATGTATGTGATTGGTGCAGCTTGTGTTAAATCTAAATGATATGCAGTTTTATAAGAAGTGTGGTAATTATTACAGTTTTACTGGGTGTGATATTACAAGGAATGTCTTATGTAATACCTGTAACATCTGTTGTAATTAGAGATGTGAATGTTGCATTGTGATTTATTTACAAGGTGATAGCTTGGGTGTTGTATTAATGAATCATTGTAAAATATTAGGTAATGATAGATTTTGTTTTTATCTTCCAATTATTTTATTAAGTGGTCTGGAAGAGCTAAAAGCTGTTTCCAGTTAACTACCTATTTTAATGGTATTAATACTTCTGCGTAGGTTTGTGATTTATTTCATGTTAATCAACAGGTTATGATGAATCAGGTGCTGTATGTAAAAGTTTCTTCTGATTTTGTCTCTGTTCTCCTAAAGACACATCCACTCCTTCAGTGTGCTAGTTTCAGTTTAAACTCACACCATTTTCTTCTACATGTTTTTGGTACTGTTAAGTATTAACCTTGTCGTTGAAGATTTTCTCTCACTATGATACAGTTGTTGAAACTTGAAGAAAAGTGAAACTAAATGAACTGTAACAGTATTTTCAACAACTCAACCAAAAACACAAAACAGTTTAGTGGAAAGCAGTATTTTCAAGGTGATGTTTTAAAACTTTGTAAGCTTGTGATTGTATAATTTTAGGATATTATTTTCGAATGTATATCTGTTTTGGGAACTGTCATTACACTATGTACACAACCTGACAGTGTACTAGGATTAGACAGAATCATTAAACTATGTGCACAACCTGACAGTGTACTAGGACTAGACAGAATCATTAAACTATGTGCACAACCTGAGAGTGTACTAGGACTAGACAGAATCATTAAACTATGTGCACAACCTGAGAGTGTACTAGGACTAGACAGAATCATTAAACTATGTGCACAACCTGACAGTGTAATAGTACTAGACAAATTCATTAAACTATGTGCACAACCTGACAGTGTACTAAGACTAGACAGAATCATTAAACTATGTGCACAACCTGACAGTGTACTAGGACTAGACAGAATCAATACACTGTTTGTCTAACCTAACTGTGTATTGGGATTGGTTAAAATTGTAACACTTTGTATTTGTCCTCGGTGTGTATGTCTATTGGAAATCCTTGATTTTTTTAATTTACACATTAGCAACTACATAATTAACGTTTTTGTATGCAATAACAAATGTGAAGTAACAAAACAAATATATGATGTTGAATCTAAATAAAAGTAATTTAGTTTTACATTTAAAATACTTGTCTTTTGTTTGTTTTATTAAGAATACCACAGTATTGATAGCAGTATAAATTATCCACATTTATTGAACATCATAACACTGTGTAACACAAATTTTGTTCCTGGACAGTATGTGTTATTTCTTAATTACTTATGCCGTAAACGTACAGAAAATGACCATTATTCCCTTCAAACTTTGTTTTTGTGACCTGGATAATGAAATTTAGAAATTCACCAATTTTCTATGTAAAAACAGGCACATTTACATAAGGTCTGAATAATACAACATATGAATCAAGATTTACATGTATTTATACCAAAGTTATAGAAAAATGTTTAGAAGTGAGTAGTTTTTCGATATTTGCGACTATAATGTAAATTACTTTCACGTATCAACCCCCAAATATAGTCTCCCATTATGTTTTCGTTATACGCTTCTAGGTTACAAAAAGCAAAGTTTGGAGCGAAAAGTAGGTCTTTTCCATTTACTTTAGGCATAAGCAATTGGAAAATAACACTTTCTGTCCAGGAACAAGAAAAAGTAAAAAAATTGTTACACAGTGTAATTAATTAAAGCTAAAATACAGGTTGGCCCGTAAGTCCATACCCGTCCATACGTTTTATATATCCAGTGTATCTGTGCTCTGTCACCAGTATTCTTGCGCTCATGTATCCACGTACTTGTCACAATACGCTCTTCAAGTGTAAATGGACTTACATCGGCCATATTTCTGTGAAAGAAAAGAAACAAATTTATAATACATGCGTAATTTAATATAACATCATAACATATGGATGGGTAGGGACTTATGGGCCACCCTGTATAAAAGCTGTTGATACACAAAAATGTTTTTGCTTTCGCTATTGAAACAGTCTGGGTAAACTTTTTACATATCCCACGAAATATTCGTAAGGTTTCCACTTTGCCTTATTTTAAGTGACCGGTTATATTTTCCTGTTTCACATGTAGTAACAGATTCAATTCACTCGACCACTTATTTTATAAGTTCCAACGTATCTTAAAACAAGTTCTTGTTTTCTTTGTGAGTGATCAGGAAACTTGTGACGTCAGACGGTGATGTGCACATTACTCGCATCATGGCGCTGCTAAATAGCGAACTGGTCAAAAGTAATAAGAAATTGTTAAAAAAAAGAGAAAAGTTTTATATCTTCTTTCTCCTTCCAAAGAAAAAATCGTATGAATGCTAAAAGTAAAGTTGATATTGTTTCTTTCCTGAGAAATTTTTTGCAACTTTCACGGTGTAATGAAGTGAATTCTGTATATTTCAAAAATAGGGTTTCAGTATGTAACAAAACTTTGTTTCATTTATACAATTTACGATATTTTGTGTATGTTTGTGTAAAAATGTATCTTTGTGTGGGTGTGTTAAACATTCATGTAAATTATTTTTCTTTGGACGGATATAATGTTATACACGCACAATTTTATCATTTAATGTATATAATTCCGCTCACGGTAGTACTAACAAATCAATCAAAGTCACGATGTTAGAAAAACACGTAGGATCAGGAAATCTTGATATAAATGAATAAATAAATACCCTATAATCCATAATTTTACGTATTTACAAATACTAAAATCAGGGGCTCAGTGGACTCGGCACACACCCTATAGTCCCAGAACTTTTGGAAGGTAAGATCTAAGTTTGCTCCTGAACAAGAAAGGTCTACATTTAGAAACCAACCACAGTGTTTGAAAAGTTTTTTTTTTTTGAGATGCGTCAAAGTAAAAGAAATTTTCATTGGCAGGTAATACTGTATGAAATTAAACCTTATTTTTTTACAAAATACAACGATTTATATTGCCAATAATCTTGCTGACAAAATTTACTTACTGACATAACTTTGCATAAAATAGGGAATGAAATTATTCGACTAGAATTTGTTGTCATTAAAGCTTCATATTGACAGAGGGCGCTTTGGAATAATTGCGCGCTGAACGTAAACAACATTAATTAGTACTTCGTCGTTAGTAATAACTAAATGTAAGTGAAACGAAATTTATATTTAAGCAAGGATGATAATTAAATAAGTGTAATTCAACTAGTGAAAGTAGGCGTCTTGTACATAAACATTTAATAGTTAATTAGAGGTATTTTTAATTTTGTGCTTGTGAACTCGTAATCATGGATGTCCACACCGCATGAACTTAATAATTAATTCTAATTAATGTAAACTAATACTGTATAAAGCCAACCACCCTGTTAGTTTTTGAACAATTAAAGTGTTGTACCTGCAGCATAGCCAGTTGTCTTTTACTAATTTAAACGTGACCTATAATTGCTATAAAGTACAGTACAAATAAATCACAGGCTTTGATTCTATCAATCTCTTGGGTAATCTCGTATAGAGTCATAGTTTATTTGTAAACTTAAAATAAATTAAATACTAATAAATACTATGGCAGAAAATAAGTGAGTTGCGGGTCATCCATCTCTTTAAAGGAAACTTTTAAATTATCTTAAAATAGATTATTTCTCAAGTAAGAAGATAATAATCCAAGTGAGGCCTAAATAGTGTTAGAAATAATATAAACAGTTTAAAATAAGGAATCATTTCACATCCTTGAAAGATGTTTTTTCAAACCTAATTTCAGCAAGAGTAAAAATTTAAACTCGCTTATAATAAAAACTTCCTTACAACACCTATAAAGCTAGCCTACACTACTGCTTTTAGAAATTAGCTTCATAGGTCATCTGCTCTTTTAGAAGAGTCCATTTGTCTGTAATGGAGCCTTGTTTGTTTCATTGTTTAATTTATAACCTGTTGATATTATATTTTCAGTGATGGATTTGTACAGAGAGATAATTAACTTTTTTGCTTGTCTATAAATACACATTAAAATTATGTAACTAAGCTTTACTTTACTGTTCGTTTATCAGTTTTGTTTTTGTAGGCTGTTCGTCATTAATGTATCTGTTCATTTCAAAAGAAAGCTGAACGAAACTCTATGCTCTGTGTTACAATAAGTTTAGGTAAAAAATAAAATCTCTGCATCAACCAAAAGCATACACCTTTCTTGTTCTGATTCAAGGAAACATTGAGAATCTATGAAGATGGTATTAAAACTGGTTATCACGAGAATAGATGACACTAGGAATGATGGTATTAAAAACTGGTTATTACCATAATATATGACACGACTGACAATGATATTAAAAACTGGTTGTCACCAGAATATGTGACACGACTGACAATGATATTAAAAACTGTTTATCACCAGAATATGTGACACCAGGAATGATGGTATTAAAAACTGGTTGTCACCAGAATATGTGACACTGCTGACAATGATATTAAAAACTGTTTATCACCAGAATATGTGACACCAAGAATGATGGTATTAAAAACTTGTTATCACCAGAGTAGATGACACTAACAGATTTTAATGCTGTAGTTAGATAAGTCAAGCACTTGAGAAGTTTGCTGGTTATCACCAGAAGAGATGACAGTAGGAATGATGATATCTTAAAACCTGGTTACTACCAGGATAGATGACACTATCTGATATTGTAGTTAGATAAGTCAACCACATTTTTGTTACTCACTTCTTGTTTTCTTCACACAACTGGTCTCTAACACAGTTGTTCTGTCATAATAAGTTTTGAATATTAATGTTGAAGAAGTTAATAGAAAACAGATTTTTTTCTCTAGATATTCATCAACAAACAGAAATCAATGGAGAAATTCACTAAACTTGATGAAGAAGATGATAACTGGGAAGAGGTGATAATGGATGGGATGATAATAAGTAAGAAGCACTTGATGTGAACGTGTTATTGTATGGTAACACGTTATCTCTTGTTGTCCTTATTTATAGGTGAATACTGTTTGTAACAGAGCTATGTCATCTTTTATTGTTATTTGTATGTTAATAACATTTAGTTACTTACGTGTCCATATAAAGTCAGGTCCCCAATGTAACATATCACTGGTACTATAGGGTCTAACTTAAGTATCCATATAAGGTTAGGTTCCCAACATGTCACATCACTGGTAGTACAGGGTCTAACTTAAGTATCCATATAAAGTCAGGTTCTCCAACATATCACATCACTGGTAGTACAGGGTCTAACTTAAGTATCCATATAAAGTTAGGTTCCCAACATGTCACATCACTGGTAGTACAGGGTCTAACTTAAGTATCCATATAAAGTCAGGTTCTCCAACATATCACATCACTGGTAGTACAGGGTCTAACTTAAGTATCCATATAAAGTCATCCCAACATGTCACATACTGGTAGTACAGGGTCTAACTTAAGTATCCATAGGTTCCCAACATGTCACATCACTGGTAGTACAGGGTCTAACTTAAGTATCCATATAAAGTTAGATTCCCAACATGTCACATCACTGGTAGTACAGGGTCTAACTTAAGTATCCATATAAAGTTAGGTTCCCAACATGTCATATTACTGGTAGTAAAGGGTCTAACTTAAGTATCCATATAAAGTCAGGTTCCCAACATGTCACATTACTGGTAGTACAGGGTCTAACTTAAGTATCCATACAAAGTCAGGTTCCCAACATGTCACATCACTGGTAGTACAGGGTCAAACTTAAGTATCCATATAAAGTTATGCTCCCAACATATTTCATCACTGGTAGTACAGGGTCTAACTTAAGTATCCATATGAAGTTAGGTTCTTAACATATTACATCACTGGTAGTACAGAGTCTAACTTAAGTATCCATATGAAGTTAGGTTCCAAACATATCATATCACTGGTAGTACAGGGTCTAACTTAAGTATCCATATAAAGTTAGGTTCCAAACATATCACATTATTGGTAGTACAGGGTTGAACTTAAGTATCCATATAAAGTCAGGTTCCCAACATGTCACATCACTGGTAGTACAGGGTCAAACTTAAGTATCCATATGAAGTTATGCTCCCAACATGTCACATTACTGGTAGTACAGGGTCTAACTTAAGTATCCATATGAAGTTAGGTTCTTAACATATTACATCACTGGTAGTACAGAGTCTAACTTAAGTATCCATATGAAGTTAGGTTCTTAACATATCATATCACTGGTAGTACAGGGTCTAACTTAAGTATCCATATAAAGTTAGGTTCCAAACATATCACATTATTGGTAGTACAGGGTTGAACTTAAGTATCCATATAAAGTCAGGTTCCCAACATGTCACATCACTGGTAGTACAGGGTCTAACTTAAGTATCCATATAAAGTTAGGTTCCCAACATGTCACATTACTGGTAGTACAGGGTCTAACTTAAGTATCCATATAAAGTCAGGTTCCCAACATGTCACATTACTGGTAGTACAGAGTCTAACTTAAGTATCCATATAAAGTTAGGTTCCCAACATGTCACATCACTGGTAGTACAGGGTCTAACTTAAGTATCCATATAAAGTTAGGTTCTTAACATTATGCATCACTGGTAGTACAGGGTCTAACTTAAGTATCCATATAAAGTTAGGTTCCGACATCTTACATCACTGGTAGTACAGGGTCTAACTTAAGTATCCATATAAAGTTAGGTTCCCAACATATTACATCACTGGTAGTACAGGGTCTAACTTAAGTATCCATATAAAGTTAGGTTCCCAACATATTACATCACTGGTAGTACAGGGTCTAACTTAAGTATCCATATAAAGTTAGGTTCCGACATATCACATTACTGGTAGTACAGGGTTGAACTTAAGTATCCATATGAAGTTAGGTTCCCAACATGTCACATTACTGGTAGTGCAGGGTGTAACTTTAGTACCCATATAAAGTTATTTTCCCAACATATTACATCACTGGTAGTACAGGGGTCTGACTTAAGTATCCATATAAAGTCAGGTTTCCTATGTTTCACATCACTGGTACTATTAGTATGTGATTAGTTTGTTTAAAGTGCTTGTTAACTTTCGTTGTTTTCTTTCTGGCGTTTGGAGTAGCTAGATTGGATGAGAAGCGTGTCTGTGAATGTTTGTATTTTCTTCATCGTGATAAAAATGTAGAAATGCTATACATTCTGTTGTAATTTCTAACAGAAGTTTCTGTTATATATAATATAATGAAAGTAATATAGTTGTTTTTTAATATAGAGTGATTGCAATGCTTTTTTCATATTTTCACAGATGCCAAGGACCACAGTACTTCCAAAGGGCCCCATGAAAGAGCTATAGTCCATATTGATATTGACTGTTTTTACGCTCAGGTTGAAATGATAAAAGACCCAGAGTTAAAAACAAAACCTTTAGGTTAGTCACTAGATCAGTGTGATTTGTTTAAAAATCCACATGTTTTAATAAGATAAATAATCATAACTTGCATTGTTTAATCACATGTACTGAGACCATCAGAGCTAATTGTCTGTCTTATTGATATCCCTTTTGTTGAAAAATTATTTGTAATTTTATCGTATGAAAGTTTCAAATTTGTGTTTGGTTTACATTTTTTCTTCTAATTGTGACTCAAATTACCTTCTAGCAAAATATTTTCCTGGATTGATTTTACTATTGATTTGTTTGGAAGAGGTATAAATTATATAATATACTGTGAAACTAACAATAGTTGATTGAGTAACGTGAATATTGGTTTTGGTTTTATTTAGGAATCAAACAGAAAAACTTAGTAGTTACCTGTAACTATGTAGCAAGAGAACTGGGAGTTCAAAACTGATGTGTATCAAAGAAGCCATACAGATTTGTCCTCAGATTGTTCTGGTATGTGGAGAAGACCTAACGGACTATAGAGAAGCTTCCTACAAGGTGACAAGTGAGTGACATGAAATATACAGTGTACATCAGTGTCTTATAGCATGACAGGTGAGTGATGTTAAATACACAGTGTACATCAGTGTCTTATAGTATGACAGGTGAGTGACATTAAATATACAGTGTACATAAGTGTCTTATAGTATGACAAGTGAGTGACATGAAATATACAGTGTACATCAGTATCTTATACATGACAGGTGAGTGATGTTAAATACACAGTGTACATCAGTGTCTTATGTCTTATAGTATGACAGGTGAGTGACATTAAATATACAGTGTACATCAGTGTCTTATAGTATGACAGGTGAGTGACATTAAATATACAGTGTACATCAGTGTCTTGTAGTGTGACAGGTGAGTGACATTAAATATACAGTGTACATCAGTGTCTTATAGTATGACAGGTGAGTGACATTAAATATACAGTGTACATCAGTGTCTTATAGTATGACAGGTGAGTGACATTGAATACACAGTGTACATCAGTGTCTTATAGTATGACAGGTGAGTGATGTTAAATATACAGTGTACATCAGTGTCTTATAGTATGACAAATTTTCACAGTTATTTTATACTTTAGAATATTCAAAATCAGATTTTTTGTATAAGTTTGATTATGTGTTATAAAAGTAACACATGTAGGAAATCTCTGTGTTCTTCTAGGAATTTTAGAGGAGTTCTCACCGTTAGTGGAGCGCCTTGGGTTTGATGAAAATTTTATTGATGTAACAAGTTTGGTACATAGCCACCAAAGAACCGATATCATTGGGAATGGTGCAGAATCGTTAATTAGTGGTCATATCTATTTGGAAGGTAAATTTATTTCATAGACTGACAGGTACTAAACAGGTCAATATGAAGGTTATTGACTCTATAGATTGACAGGTACTAAACAGGTTAATACATAGGTTATTGACTCTATAGATTGACAGGTACTAAACAGGTTAATACATAGGTTATTGATTCTATAGATTGACAGGTACTAAACAGGCTAATATGAAGGTTATTGTCCTCATAGATTGACAGGTACAAAACAGGTTAATATGTAGGTTATTGACTCTATAGATTGACAGGTACTAAACAGGTTAATATGAAGGTTATTATTTTTATAGATTGACAGGTACAAAACAGGCCAATATGAAGGTTATTGACTTCATACATTGACAGGTACTAAACAGGTTAACATGAAGGTTATTGACTCTGTAGATTGACAGGTACTAAACAGGTTAATATGAATTATTATTAAAGTTTTGGTAGCACCTGAGTAACTATATAACATTATGTTATTTTCGTAATTTCGAGAGTACATTACAGAAAACGTTGGATCTGCTGGAATCTGTGATTAAGAAAATGTAAAGATTTACTTTCATGAAGTTGGATGTTGGTCAGTGATCTTGACATGTGATCTGTTATTAAGTAGGTTCTTTGTTTGTAAATTTGGTGTAACTCAGGTGACAAGTGTTATATCCTAACATTGATGAGAGTTTTGTTGATGGTATAACTCAGGTGACAAGTGCTATATCCCAACATTGATGAAAGTTTTTGTTGATGGTATAACTCAGGTGACAAGTGCTATATCCTAATATAGATGAAAGTTTTTGTTGATGGTATAACTCAGGTGACAAGTGCTATATCCTAATATTGATGAAAGTTTTGTTGATGGTATAACTCAGGTGACAAGTGCCATATCCTAACATTGATGAAAGTTTTTGTTGATGTATAACTCAGGTGACAAGTGCTATATCCTAACATTGATGAAAGTTTTTGTTGATGGTATAACTCAGGTGACAAGTGCTATATCCTAACATTGATGAAAGTTTTTGTTGATGGTATAACTCAGGTGACAAGTGCTAGATCCTAACATTGATGAAAGTTTTTGTTGATGGTATAACTAAGGTGACAAGTGCTATATCCCAACATTGATGAAAGTTTTGTTGATGGTATAACTCAGGTGACAAGTGCTATATCCTAATATAGATGAAAGTTTTGTTGATGGTATAACTCAGGTGACAAGTGCTATATCCTAATATTGATGAAAGTTTTTGTTGATGGTATAACTCAGGTGACAAGTGCTATATCCTAACATTGATGAAAGTTTTGTTGATGGTATAACTCAGGTGACAAGTGCTATATCCTAACATTGATGAAAGTTTTGTTGATGGTATAACTCAGGTGACAAGTGCTATATCCTAACATTGATGAAAGTTTTGTTGATGGTATAACTCAGGTGACAAGTGCTAGATCCTAACATTGATGAAAGTTTTGTTGATGGTATAACTCAGGTGACAAGTGCTATATCCTAACATTGATGAAAGTTTTGTTGAAAATGTTTCACTAAACACTGCCACCTATAGGAAGTGGAGCACCCCTGAACCTTGCAGCTGTGGTTGTTATTCTCGACTTCAAGAAGCGTCGCACATAGCTCAAGAAATACGAAACAGGATTTACCAGGAATTAGGTCTCACAACGTGTGCCGGCATTGCTCATAACAAACTTTTAGCAAAACTGGTGTGTGGCTCTCACAAGCCGAATCAACAAACCACACTTTTTCCCCAACATGTTGGACATCTGTTGAAATCTCTGAATACTGTGAAAGACATTCCAGGTAACACTAAAATTGAGTTTAAGTGAAGGTTTGATATTTATTTTCTGTGATATATTAATGATAAATTTTTAACTGGGTTTCAGATTTGTTTGATGGATGTCATATACGCACGGGTTTAAATGCATTTTTTATTTATATGTTGTCATCTTGTTAGGTATTGGCTCGGCAATGTATAAAAACCTCAGTGAAATGAATATAAACTTGGTTGGAGATCTTCAGCTGTGTGATCTTTCATCTCTAGAAGAAACTGTAGGATCAGATCAGGCTAGACGATTAAAAAATCTTTCTTTTGGTGTTGATGAAACTCCCGTTGTTTCGTCAGGAAAACCTCAAGTGAGTTTTTTATTTTAGTTATTACAGTTTGTGTTTTGTCAGTTGATGACTCACAACTGTCTATGTAAAATTTGTTAACATTCTGTAATATCAGCGTGCATTACTGTATAGTAGTTAACTGTTGTTTGTTTTTTTTTTTTACAATTTTCAGAATATTTTATTGTACTTACAGTTCGTTACTTCTAACCAGAGTAATGTATATTCACAGTTAATAGTGGTTGGTTATATCTAACCACAGTAATGTAGTGGTTCTTTTATCACCTGGTATTTTGTTAGTCACATAGCCTCGAAGATACCTTCCAGAAATGCTCAACAGTTTCAGAATGTCGTCAGAGACTGGGATTATTACTTCAACGGCTTTTCAAAAGGTTTGATACTTTACATGTTGACCAGTTCTTTTCAAAAGGTTTGATACTTTACATGTTGACCAGTTCTTTTAAAAAGGTTTGATACTTTACATGTTGACCAGTTCTTTTCAAAAGGTTTGATACTTTACATGTTGACCAGTTCTTTTAAAAAGGTTTGATACTTTACATGTTGACCAGTTCTTTTCAAAAGGTTTGATACTTTACATGTTGACCAGTTCTTTTCAAAAGGTTTGATACTTTACATGTTGACCAGTTCTTTTAAAAAGGTTTGATACTTTACATGTTGACCAGTTCTTTTAAAAGGTTTGATACTTTACATGTTGACCAGTTCTTTTCAAAAGGTTTGATACTTTACATGTTGACCAGTTCTTTTAAAAGGTTTGATACTTTACATGTTGACCAGTTCTTTCAAAAGGTTTGATACTTTACATGTTGACCAGTTCTTTTCAAAAGGTTTGATACTTTAACCAGTTCTTTTAAAAGGTTTGATACTTTACATGTTGACCAGTTCTTTTAAATGGTTTGATACTTTACATGTTGACCAGTTCTTTTAAAAAGGTTTGATACTTTACATGTTGACCAGTTCTTTTCAAAAGGTTTGATACTTTACATGTTGACCAGTTCTTTTCAAAAGGTTTGATACTTTACATGTTGACCAGTTCTTTTCAAAAGGTTTGATACTTTACATGTTGACCAGTTCTTTTAAAAAGGTTTGATACTTTACATGTTGACCAGTTCTTTTCAAAAGGTTTGATACTTTACATGTTGACCAGTTCTTTTCAAAAGGTTTGATACTTTACATGTTGACCAGTTCTTTTAAAAAGGTTTGATACTTTACATGTTGACCAGTTCTTTTCAAAAGAAATTTCCTCCACATAACTTTTTTTTAAACACTTTTATACTTTAATGATGTAACTGTAACCAAGAGATGTTTGTATTAAGTTGTTAGTATAAATCACTTTGAGTGCTTTAAAGATGTTACTCTAACCAAGAGATGTTTGTATTAAGTTGTTAGTATAAATCACTTTCAACACTTTAAAGATGTTACTCTAACCAAGAGATGTTTGTATTAAGTTGTTAGTATAAATCACTTTGAGTACTTTATAGATGTTACTCTAACCAAGAGATGTTTGTATTAACTTGTTAGTATAAGTCACTTTGAGTACTTTAAAGATGTTACTTTGAATCACTTTGAGTACTTTAAAGATGTTACTCTAACCAAGAGATGTTTGTATAAAGATGTAAGTATAAATCACTTTGAGTAATTTAAAAATGTTACTCTAACCAAGAGATGTTTGTATTAAATTGTTAGTAATTGATCATAATGGAACATATTGGTTCCAGTTTGTTTGAAATAAACAACAGACAACAACATAAGAATTGAACATAATGGAACATATTGGCTCACGTTTGTTTGTTATAAACAAGAGAGAACAATGTGATAATTGACCGTAATGGAACTTATCAGTTCCAGTTTGTAATAAACAATAACATAATTGAACATATGGACTTTAGTTCTTTTGTAATGAACAACAGACAACAAAATAAGAATTGACGATAATGGTATGTATCGACTCCACCAGAGGTGGACATTATAAAATCTAAGTAAGTAATGTTGGGGTTAAAAGTATTTTGTGTAAAGACTAACAGGTTAATTTGAGGCGTCTCATAATGAAGTTAAAACATGTTTGTTGTTGTGAACTCTTGAGGTTGTTTATGGGGAAAGTTCTAACATTTGATCAGAGTTTTTGTATGGACATCAATATTTTTAAAGTCTTTAAAATCAGAATAGTTATTTTTGGTTTATCATTGTTTATTTTTTAACTATGTTTCTTAGTTCTGTTTAAAACAGTATTATTATATTTTTATTTTGGACTTCTTTTGAAAGTTGCTGGTTTTTAATTTACAGAATAGTTGAAGATGGCCGTGTTCCTCATGTTGTGAAGTTGACAATTAGAAAATATTATCATAAGTTGCAACAGTCAAGTAGGGAGATTCGCCAGTGTGGGCTGCCTCAAGGCCTGATGAACAAGTTATTTACTGGTATAGTTAGAAGTTTGTAGATATTTACTTGTTTAGTCTAAAGAAGACAAGTTTATGTTTAAAAATTCGAACATTTTGTGTTCATTCTTACATATAGTGTGATATTTATGTTTTAGCGAACTATTTGAAGTTTTTTTTCTGTAATTGTGTATCTCTTAAAGAAAAGAACTTTTATTATAGGAGTGTAATCACAGACTTAACCCTGAGTTTGTGTCATGATTGAAAATTTATATAAAGAAAGAGAAACCATAACATGTGTTGGTTTATAAACAATTATCTTCTTTATGTGAAACAGACTAATAATCAGATAATAAAATTTCATATTAGGAGTTTAATGGTAACTCGTCTGAGTTGTGTCTGTGACTCACTGAACTTTGAAATGAAGGAAAATAAGAAAGCAAACATTGTTTTCATTTAAAAAATACTGTATTATTAATGTTTGTGTGATATGTTTGAACAGTGTTTGTTAAATTTTGACTCAAGTTTGAATGTTATTTTCTTTGTTTAGTAAGTTTGAACAGTGTTTATTAAGTTTTGCCTGAAGTAATTCATGGTTTGTTTTACAGGTACCAATGATGAGGAACTTGTTCATGGAAAGGTTATAGATATTTTGATGAAGCTTTTCCACAAGATGGTAGATGAGAGTAATCCATTTCATCTTACCCTGCTGGGGATTTCTTTTACCAAGTTTATTGAACAGAATAATAATTCTCAAAGTATTTTAAACTTTTTCACACCCAAGTCTTCTGGGATTTCTTCACAAGAACCAGTTCATGAAGATCACTTTCATTCAAGGAGACCTCTAGTGTCCAATCACAGTTTTACAAAAATGTGTGTGTGTTCTGATGATGAGTTTAATTCATCAACTTTCCATGAAAAACAAAGGGGAAGAGACGACGGGTCTAGTCCTGGTCCTAAACGACTGTGTGTGGATAAAACTGTTTTTGGAGAAAAGAAGCTTTCTAATGTTTGGAGATCATTTTTCAATCTGCCTGATGCACCTTTGTCGTTTGTAGAGACTGGTAAAAGTGTAAAGAAATCTCTATTAACTAACCAATCTCTAAAGGTTAGTTCATCATCTGATGCTCATCGAACATGTGTACTTGATGGTGAGCATCATAATGCTGACCAGTCAGCACTCCTATTTAGCAAGTCTAATGTAACAGATGGTCTTCCACTCGGAATTGACTATTCCACTTTCAAGGAATTACCATATGACCTTCAACAGGAATTATTATTTAGTTGGAAACTAAATCCACAACCATCATTTAAGAGCCATGAAGAACAGTCCACCGCCCATAGGTTTTTTAATCTCAGTACAAGTTGTGTGAACCCATCTGATAAAAACACATATGATAAGTTAGCCAGTTGTCCAACAGGAGTGGACAAGACAGTGTTTGCAGAATTGCCAACAGAAGTCCAAGCAGAATTGATGACACAGTGGAAAGTGGAATCATCCAGGAAAAGAAAATCAAAGACAAATGTAAAAACTTTGGATGGATACTTCAAGAAAAAAACATCCAAGCAGAATGACTTGGACTTGACATTCTAATAAATCTTAAAGTTGTTGGGAACAGAACTGTGTTGAATTTTGAAGAAATCGTTTAAAGTCCTGTGTTTTAGAATAGTTCAAAGAGATAAAAAACTTTCATCAAACAGAATATCTGTAATAAAGAAGAAGAGAGAATTGTGCCAGTTATGTCTGTGTAGAAATATCTCCAGTCTGCAAGTCTGATGGTTTATAACACAAAAAAATCATCAAGGTTTCAATATCCAGGGTGGGCACAGCACTTTCTGCTTAAGTACAACAAGTTGTTAAAACGTTTGACACCTAGGGTTAAAATGGTTAACATTTATGAGTTCAAGAATAATTTTATCACAATTTTGAAACTGTAATTTAACGGGTGCATATATTAAATTGTATAAGGAGTTAAAACAAGAAGGAACCTGTGAATATTCTTAGAGAGAGAAGAAGTGATGGTAAATGTTCATCTTGTTACTGAGTGTTGAGTAACAACACATGACTTTATAATGGCTACTCTGGTTCCTCCTAGTTGGTCATTTGAAACTAGGGACAGTGAAACATTACTTCTATCTTGTGCTGACAAACATGTAACATGACTAGAAGACTCGTGAGTGGAACCTCTTACATTTATGTCCAGCTAAACTCTCCTAGTCTGTAAATAAAGAAACAAAATTTAAATAAAACATTTTTTTCTAACAATAACTATATTTTGGGTTTTATTACTTACACTTCTAATGAGGAAGTAGGACCATCAGTGTGAGCTTTTCTGTTTACGTAAACAGTGTGATGTCGAATGAGATATACAATGTTTCTTAAAATGATGATGCTATGTGTGTGTGTGTTTATATATACATGGGTGTAATATGTCAACCCTTCTCAAGCAACCATAACTTATCATTTTGAAGTCTATAAAACATGTTGCTTTTCTAAATGGAACAATACTTTCAAGTTTGTAACTGTGTTTCTCATCACTCTTTTTGTAGAGTGAAAAACGATAAGACTGATAAAAATTTATTTTTCCTATTAGTTTGGTATCAACTGTATCTTACAATGACAACCACTAATATAAATATAACTTCCATTGGTCAAGACTATACACAGTACAGTAGTTTTTGTTTTACAGGTTTCTTTTATGTAATATTTTCAATATCTTGTTAGGCTTCATATTGAAGGTTTTTTAACATAAAATATTCTAATGATTGTTGTTATTGTGTTTGCAAATAACATGTACACTTAGTGAGGGCAATGTCATAACTTGAGGAAACTTTGTTTGTTTGTTTGTTTTGGAATTTCGCACAAAGCTACTCGAGGGCTATCTGTTCTAGCCGTCACTAATTTAGCAGTGTAAGACTAGAGGGAAGGCAGCTAGTCATCACCACCCACCGCCAACTCTTGGGCTACTCTTTTACCAACGAATAGTGGGATTGACCGTCACAATATAACGCCCCCACGGCTGGGAGGGCGAGCATGTTTAGCGCGACGAGGGCACGAACCCGCGACCCTCGGATTACGAGTCGCACGCCTTACGCGCTTGGCCATGCCAGGCCCTGAGGAAACTGATATGTGGAAATGTCAAATGTGCTACTTTAGCTGAATTGGACATTATTAGTGGAAGAATCTTATATTTACTGTAGGTAGGAGAGCCTGTGCCCTCAAACATTGAAGGGTATTCAAATGAATGTTTGGTAAGTGGTGTTTAATATAATGCAAAAATAGAATGATATCCTTTGTTTTTTATCCCTATCAGTTAATACATAAACTTTGTTTAATTAAAGTTTGGTTGTACTGAATTACGATCACTCTCACGGTTCATTGAACGTCTGGTTTTGCAACCTCACTTGTCCCTAAATAGGTTGTTTCAAGTGAATCAGGAGTGTGGCCTGCCCTTGTGCCAAAGCAGAAATGGTCCAACTTTTTAAGTCCTGGACAGCTTGGCTTTGTTTTTGTTGTGTGTAAGAGAACAAACTCTTCCATAAAGGTTTGATTTGTTTTGAATTTCACACAAAGTTACATGAGGGCTATCTGCACCAGCCATCCCTAATTTAGCAGTGCAAGACTGGAGGGAAGACAGCTAGTCATCACCACCCACCAACAACTCTTGGGCTACCCTTTTACCAACGAATAGTGGGATTGACTGTTGCATTATAACGCCACCACGGCTGAAAGGGTGAGCATGTTTGGTGCAACGGAGATTCGAACCCTCGACCCTCATATTACGAGTTGAACGCCTTAACCCACCTGGCCATGCCGGGCCCATCTTCGTAATATTACATCTTTAAATATAAGAGAATCACTAGAGAAAGGTATTATTAAACAGATGAAGGAACATTAAGTGAAAGCATTAATAGTTACTGTGATGCAATAAACATTGATCAAGGATTGTGTAAATATAACAATATCACATGGCAGGAAAAAATGTTTTACTTAGTAAGTCTTGCTGGGTGCGGCAGTATGTCTACGGATTTACAACGCTAAAATCAGGGGTTCGATTCCCCCCGGTGGACTCAGCAGATAGCTCAATGTGGTTTTGCTATAACAAAACACACGTCTTGCTGGCAGCCCCAGAAGAGTATTTTTTAAAGTAAAAGCTGTTGACGGCTTCAATTAATTTTTAAAACTATGTAAATATGAAACGTTGGTTTTAATTATTTGTTAAATTTTACCTTAATTATTATCGCGTTAGCTTCAAGTAATCCTATAATATATTTTTCTCTATTATGGGGAAGAACAGATATAAATGACCAGATTTGTTTTTCACAGGTTTTTCTTTATTTTTGTGCTTTCCAAGGTAAATGTTAATAAATGCGATGGAAAATTAGAAAATCGAATGTTTTCTATACCTACAATTGTTTCCTATTTTCTTGCATTATAATCACAAATACTTTTCAACGTTGGAACGTTAAACCAAACCTAATGCCCTGTTTTGTTACGCGGGAAATACGAAAATACAAACACGTGCAACTTTTTTCAAAAAGTAAGAGGCGCGCTTTGTGCCGCGACCTCTTTGGAAAAATCTACAAGACTACCGTACACCACTATTAACAGTACACGCTCACACGATCGTTAAGAAACTAAGAAATTTAAACCAACGAATTATTAATAGAAGAAATGACATTTATTTTATTCAACAATGTAGAAAAGAACAACTAACCCCTAATTTTGTAAAGGTAAAACTTTCAAAAAATTTTAACACATACACAAACATTATCCAAAATTTACAGAAAAAACTACTTAAAGCCATGTTGAACACAAAATACAAAGAGCTACATGACTTACAAAAACAAAAAATGAACCTAGACCATCAACTGGCATGCTGCATTAAACCAGAGATTTACGGACTTATACAACGAAACATAAACCAAATCCATACTAAGAACGACAGAGACAAAAGATCTGCCACAACAAAAAACTAGAAAAACTAAGATGCAAACAACAGAAAAGACACCAAAACGACAAACCGTTGACTAACTTTATAATTAACAGATCCGACCGACAATTAAACACAGGTGAGATACATCTACTTAACAAAGGACTCAACTTCGCAATAGCACCTTGGTACATTCCAACCATAGAAATCAAAACATGTTTAGAAGACCTAGCCAGGAGACTTGTGATACTTTCTACAGAGAAGAAAAACAAGGAAACAACCAACAGAAAGAAGACAACTTAGATAATTTTATTGACATCCAACAGCCAAACTTCCCAGGTAAAACTACAAATTTATATTTTCCAGAAACACTTAAAAACAACATCTTAAACGATTTTTTCAAAGAATTTTCTCACAAAACCATCAACATAATTCACAAAACAGAAGACTAAAAAAACAACCTTACAAAAAGAGACATTAATTCCATTAAAAACCTAAAACAAGACAAAAACATAAAAATTCTAAAAGCAGATAAAGGTAACGCTATAGTCATAATGAACACGAATGAATACATCCAAAAAATGAATAACATCCTATCAGACGCGAACAAATTTAAACCAATACACACAAATCCAACAAAGACACACGAGACGCAACTGAACAAATTACTACTAGAAATGAAAAAAGACAACACAATTTCACAAACACTTTATTGCTACCTACGTAAAACCGACTCACGCACACCGCAAATATACGGCATCCCCAAACCTCATAAACCAGATTGTCCATTACGACCAATAATGTCCACATATGAATCGTTTAATTACAATCTTGGTAAATACATAGCATGGACATTCTCCAAATATGTAACATCAGCCAGCTCATTCATCAAAGACTCTTTTAATTTCAAGTCTAATCTAAATCAACTTAATGGCCAGTTTCGATGTTATATCCCTCTTTACAGAAGTTCCAACCACTGAAGCCTGCAAGATAGCCTTAGAACTCTATATCCGAGACCCTAACCCAACCATAGAAATTCCCAGTAACCAGTTAGCAACCCTCATAGAATTCACCACGATAAAGACAAACTTCATGTTCAACAACCAAAACTATATACAAACAAATGGCCTAAGCATGGGCAACCCAGTATCACCAGTTCTAGCCAATATTTTTATGACACAAGTTGAAACACAAGCAATTAACACAGCATTACATCCACCACTATACTGGTACAGATATGTAGATGACACGGTTGCGGGATTCAAATCTACAGAACACATACTTAATTTTTTTCAATCACATTAACTCTATACATCCCAACATTAACTTCACATGTGAACAGGAAGAAAGCAATCAAATATCATTTCTTAACCTCAAAATTACAAGAACTGACACACAATTCAAAACAGACATCCACCGAAAAATCACCCCTACTGGACTATACATTCCTTGGAACTCAGCACATGAAACAAAACAAAAACTCAACATACTAAGAAACTAAATAAACACAGCCATAAAACTATGCTCACCAGATAAAATTAACGATGAATTAGACAAAATAACACAATACTTCATCAACATCAATAAGTTTCCTCCACAAACCGTAGAAAACATTATACGCACACACCTAGACAGAAAGCAAAATCAACCAACTAAAGTAAATACAGCTCACGAATCAAAAAAAACCACGAAACCATATACTGCTGTATACCATATATTCCTGACATCAGCAAACAAATAACCAACATTTGGAAAAATTAGTAACAAAATATGACATTCCAGTTAATACCAAATTTATTCAAAAACCAGGCACAAAACTGAGGTCTATACTATGTAAAAACTACACTGACAAACACCACACCAATATTATTTATAAAATACAATGTGATAACTGCCACGACTTCTATATTGGAGAAACAAGTAGGAAAATAGAAACCAGATTCAAAGAACATAAAAAGTCACCTTCACACGCTTTCGAACACTGCAAGTCCAATAAACAGAACATAACCATAGAAAACACTCAAATACTAAATAAAGAAACAAACATAAACAAATGCAAAATTAAAGAAGCCTTCCTTATACAACAACTTAAACCCAAAATAAACCAATATAAAGGAACGTCTTTATACCTATATTAAATATATAATAAAATAAATAATATAAAATTATATATTCAAACATCTAACACTTCCCTCTACATTCCGACACTCAGTTACACAACCCCTTCCAAAGATGTGGTCAGCTTCCGGTCAGTTACGTCTTTCTTTCTTTGTGAACCTGACGATGACCTAAGAAGGTCGAAACGTTGTTCGCTCTTCTATGTAAAATATTTTCTCAACCCAAACGAGCCGTCTTTGCATATAAATTTCTCAACAAGTGAGTTTCTCGACATCACTGAATCTACAAGATTGTTTATGGTGTTAATTTTGGTAATTTAGTATAAAAATAACCAAGGCCTAGTATTTGTCTTATGCTAACTGGATCTGCCTTTACAAAATTAAACGCTAAAATTTTAATTTAAATTTACGTCTAGGCTTTAAGATATGATACTTTGTAACATGTGTAAACTGTAAAGTTTTCGATTGATTTTGAAGAGCATTACAAATATTTTATGATTTGGAATTATTTCTCCTCATGTTTCATGTGTAGAAACACGAATAAAACGTAGCTAAATCCGAAGTACTTGTAACATGCTGTAATAATTAATAAAAAGAAGCACTATCAAGTTAATTAATGACGAATGTAAACGTATCAAGGTAATTTTTAGAATAATAATAATCCTATTAGCAGGTAGAGGTAGGTTTTCATCAAATTGTCCAAACTACTCGCACCTCTTTTAACGGAGCCGATGTACGAAAGAAAGAAAATATTAATCAAACTTTAAAACAATTAATTTAGTGTGTATGTGTCAAATACTTTACAATACACGTTATGCAAGTTTCATTCCTGATGGGGTCCATATATTTTAAACGCATTTCGTAAAGATTCTGTATGCAATTATTTGTTCGTGAGTCTACTAATTAAAGACGAACTTTTCCATTGCCTTTTCCACAGAAAATCAGTAATTTCATTTTTTATTATTAGTTCTTGTTTTCTCTCTTGGTGTTATGACAGGTAAAAATATAAAACAAATGAGCACCAGGTTGTTTGTGTGGACACATCTACACTAAATGATATGAGGCCCGGCATAACCAGGTGTTAAAAGCGTTCGACTCGTAACCTGAGGGTTGCCGGATCGAATCCTCGTCACACCAAACACACCCGCACTTTCAGCCGTGGGGGCCTTATAATGTTATGGACAATTCCACTATTCGTTGCTAAAAGAGTAGCCCAACAATTAGCGGTGGGTGGTAATGACTAGCTGCCTTCCCTCTAGTCTTACACTGCTAAATTAGGGGACGACTAGCGCAGATAACCCTCGTGTAGCTTTGAGTGAAATTAAAAAAAAACAACGACAATTAAACGACATGTAAGCAGATCGGTAATTTAAGGGCTAAAATTTGATTTTTGTAAATAAATTTGTTATTTATTCTAAATGGGTATTCGATCTTGTGATATTCATTGATGTCATTTACGGTAATACCATAAAGTTATATAGAAAATAAAAATATTTTCTCCTACCCAAACTTATATTCTGAAATTCTGGTCAATTTAATCATTACATCGAAGTAGTCAACCTTAGTTGTAATTATTCATTCAAAAGCTTAACACAAGTGTAACCATAGTCTTACTTTACGCTATAATTAGGGATTAAAGTAGCAGTTTATTGATCAATACTATATCCTGATCGTGTGTATCATTTTACATTTAAATAATTAAAATATATTTGGAAGAAATGTTTTATGCATATGCGATATGTTTTGTAAAGAAAAGTAATATTTAATTTAAATAAAATTGCATTTTCAGTTTGATTTTTTAAAGCAATAATACCACAGTTAATTTCACAATAATTTTTATTTTTCGAAATTGTTTTTAATTTCGGTGAAGAAGAAAGGGATTAAAGCCCTAGTGATAAATATCAGTTCGCGTTTTGGCGGGTAGATGAATAACACAAAATTAGTAGGCTTACGTCAATTTGATTAGATGTGAGTACTAAGGTTGCTGAAAGTATGTTTACAATTAATTAAAATAGGATTAATTTTTATTTTCAATAGAATTAATAATTACTGAACGAAAGAGCCTAACTTAACGCCTAAGATTCTTTATGAACGATTGGTTAATAGTAAAGTGTATAAAATATGTTTGAAAGTGTCATTTTGTATTAACTTGTTCATTAATTTGCTGTTTCATTTTAAAATTATACACGTGATTTATTAATTAATGCTTAAACATAGATGGCAGTGTACTATTAGTAACACCAGTGAAAGTTGACATAACGAAGCATAAAATTGACAGGTTTGTGAAATACTACAAAATAACTATTCTTAGGAATAAGATACGATATTGAAAATATAAAAGTTGACTGTTGAGTTATTAGGTGTTGACTTGTAAATTTTGTTAATCATTCAATATAATGATTGTTTCATTCTGACTGTATAAGTGTATTGAAATTTGAATGAAAATTGAGTTTAATTCAGATTTGAACTTACTGTTATGTGCACTTTTTTATTTTTTAAAATATTTGTAGGTAGCATATATAGAAAACGGAAATGGAATATTACCCTAAGCCTGGGGACTGCAGGTGAAATTCCTGAAAGTTTTCACATATCTGGTACATTAACTCAGGTAGCAATAATTAAACATTTTTCAGCATAATGAACTTTTAATCAAAAGGAAACTTTATGTATTTAATGTTCAGAGGTGGTAGCTTTGACTTTTTAAACTTAATCTGCTACTTAGATAATTAAGCAACACCAAAAAATTACTCCAACCTTTAATGTACGAATTCATGTATGTGTTACAGTGATTATTTCTACAATTATAATGACTTGATCATTAGTTTATTTAGTTATTAACACAAGTGGTAAATGGACAGATTAAACAATGTTTATATACATATTGCACAGTGGTTGAGTTACATGTGAAAATGTTTTTAGAACACTTTTAGGTCTAAATATCTTTGAATTCTTAAGGATGAGGCAAGCTAGCTGTGAGTAGAGTTTCTGTAATGTAGAGTTCAAGGTCTGAAGGTTTTGTGGTGAGAAGTTGTCAAATGACATATTGTGACCTGTAGTTTCAGAATTGGATAGATGGCTAGATTTCAGTAGTTTGATAAGTTATTTTAATGAGTTTGTATGTTTGGTCAACTGTCTTCATTATTACAATATAAAACTATGAAATATTCTTTCTCATATATTTTAAAAAAGGAATTTTTGAAGTAAATTACAAATTTTTTGCTGCTGTAAAGAATTAAATACTTTAATGTTCCCCAATTAAAAGAAAATTAAAACATCATACATTCCTAGTTATGACAATAAAATATTTTATCATTATTATTTTGTGTGACAGTTGTGTAAAAATCTTTGTGAAAGTTCACTTATTGTGTCAGAAAATATATCTAAACAATTAAAATAAAATAATGTTTTGTGTTTAAATAATGAAAGTTGTAATAAATTTACTTTGTAGCAAACTGTTGCACAATTTATCTTCATAGATGGTTCAAAGTAAACTTCCTGAACTTTTAATGTTAATTAATTCTAAAATTAACACTTGAGTATTTAATTTATAAGGTTAATAAAATTGTGTTGTTTCACATGTTCAGTTTTTGTTTCTTAAAGACCACCAATAAATTTGAACCATTTTGAATTATCACTAGGGTTTTTGAAGTTGTGGCTCATTGTAGAATCAAACTTAAAAATCTTAATGTAGTATTTATTAGACAAACTTTTATTCCTGTATCTTTAAAATAGGTGAATACGTGGCTGAAGGAAGTTTTTAATGGAGATCAAGTTCCACTGTATGAACTTTCAGAGACCACTATTAGCTACCTCGAAACACTAATGAACACTTGTCGTGGAGAGAGACAAAAACATGAGACTCCTGCTTGAAAATATGAAACACTTTGAAAACTGAGTATGTCGGAGAAAGTAAGTTTATGGAAGATTTATACTTATTTGTTTCAGTAGTTTGAGTGTTTTTATTTTTTGAAAGTTATTTTTTATCCAGATATTTCACTGTCTAGTTTTATAAGGTTAGTGTTTTGGTAACTTGTTGGGGAAGGTTTTAAATTAGAACAGCTTTATGATTTTCAGGAGAACAT
>NC_134827.1:52410890-52591232 GCF_004210375.1 Tachypleus tridentatus | reverse complement strand
CAATGAAAATTTCTTTTACTTTGACGTATCTCAAAAAAAAATACTTTTCAAACACTGTGGTTGGTTTCTAAATGTAGACCTTTCTTGTTCAGGAGCAATCTTAGATCTTACCTTCCAAAAGTTCTGGGACTATAGGGTGTGTGCCGAGTCCACTCAGCCCCTGATTATAGTATTTGTAAATACGTAAAATTATAAATTATAGGGTATTTATTTATTCATTTCTATCAAGATTTCCTGATCCTACGTGTTTTTCTAACATCGTGACTTTGATTGATTTGTTAGTACTACCGTGAGCGGAATTATATACATTAAATGATAAAATTGTGCGTGTATAACATTATATCCGTCCAAAGAAAAATAATTTACATGAATGTTTAACACACCCACACAAAGATACATTTTTACACAAACATACACAAAATATCGTAAATTGTATAAATGAAACAAAGTTTTGTTACATACTGAAACCCTATTTTTGAAATATACAGAATTCACTTCATTACACCGTGAAAGTTGCAAAAAATTTCTCAGGAAAGAAACAATATCAAGTTTACTTTTTAGCATTCATACGATTTTTTCTTTGGAAGGGAGAAAGAAAATATAAAACTTTTTTCCTTTTTTTTAACAATTTCTTATTACTTTTGACCAGTTCGCTATTTAGCAGCGCCATGATGCGAGTAATGTGCACATCACCGTCTGACGTCACAAGTTTCCTGATCACTCACAAAGAAAACAAGAACTTGTTTTAAGATACGTTGGAACTTATAAAATAAGTGGTCGAGTGAATTGAATCTGTTACTACATGTGAAACAGGAAAATATAACCGGTCACTTAAAATAAGGCAAAGTGGAAACCTTTCGAATATTTCGTGGGATATGTAAAAAGTTTACCCAGACTGTTTCAATAGCGAAAGCAAAAACATTTTTGTGTATCAACAGCTTTTATACAGGGTGGCCCATAAGTCCCTACCCATCCATATGTTATGATGTTATATTAAATTACGCATGTATTATAAATTTGTTTCTTTTCTTTCACAGAAATATGGCCGATGTAAGTCCATTTACACTTGAAGAGCGTATTGTGACAAGTACGTGGATACATGAGCGCAAGAATACTGGTGACAGAGCACAGATACACTGGATATATAAAACGTATGGACGGGTATGGACTTACGGGCCAACCTGTATTTTAGCTTTAATTAATTACACTGTGTAACAAATTTTTTACTTTTTCTTGTTCCTGGACAGAAAGTGTTATTTTCCAATTGCTTATGCCTAAAGTAAATGGAAAAGACCTACTTTTCGCTCCAAACTTTGCTTTTTGTAACCTAGAAGCGTATAACGAAAACATAATGGGAGACTATATTTGGGGGTTGATACGTGAAAGTAATTTACATTATAGTCGCAAATATCGAAAAACTACTCACTTCTAAACATTTTTCTATAACTTTGGTATAAATACATGTAAATCTTGATTCATATGTTGTATTATTCAGACCTTATGTAAATGTGCCTGTTTTTACATAGAAAATTGGTGAATTTCTAAATTTCATTATCCAGGTCACAAAAACAAAGTTTGAAGGGAATAATGGTCATTTTCTGTACGTTTACGGCATAAGTAATTAAGAAATAACACATACTGTCCAGGAACAAAATTTGTGTTACACAGTGTTATGATGTTCAATAAATGTGGATAATTTATACTGCTATCAATACTGTGGTATTCTTAATAAAACAAACAAAAGACAAGTATTTTAAATGTAAAACTAAATTACTTTTATTTAGATTCAACATCATATATTTGTTTTGTTACTTCACATTTGTTATTGCATACAAAAACGTTAATTATGTAGTTGCTAATGTGTAAATTTAAAAAATCAAGGATTTCCAATAGACATACACACCGAGGACAAATACAAAGTGTTACAATTTTAACCAATCCCAATACACATTAGGTTAGACAAACAGTGTATTGATTCTGTCTAGTCCTAGTACACTGTCAGGTTGTGCACATAGTTTAATGATTCTGTCTAGTCTTAGTACACTGTCAGGTTGTGCACATAGTTTAATGAATTTGTCTAGTACTATTACACTGTCAGGTTGTGCACATAGTTTAATGATTCTGTCTAGTCCTAGTACACTCTCAGGTTGTGCACATAGTTTAATGATTCTGTATAGTTCTAGTACACTCTCAGGTTGTGCACATAGTTTAATGATTCTGTCTAGTCCTAGTACACTCTCAGGTTGCGCACATAGTTTAATGATTCTGTCTAATCCTAGTACACTGTCAGGTTGTGTACATAGTGTAATGACAGTTCCCAAAACAGATATACATTCGAAAATAATATCCTAAAATTATACAATCACAAGCTTACAAAGTTTTAAAACATCACCTTGAAAATACTGCTTTCCACTAAACTGTTTTGTGTTTTTGGTTGAGTTGTTGAAAATACTGTTACAGTTCATTTAGTTTCACTTTTCTTCAAGTTTCAACAACTGTATCATAGTGAGAGAAAATCTTCAACGACAAGGTTAATACTTAACAGTACCAAAATCATGTAGAAGAAAATGGTGTGAGTTTAAACTGAAACTAGCACACTGAAGGAGTGGATGTGTCTTTAGGAGAACAGAGACAAAATCAGAAGAAACTTTTACATACAGCACCCGATTCATCATAACCTGTTGATTAACATGAAATAAATCACAAACCTACGCAGAAGTATTAATACCATTAAAATAGGTAGTTAACTGGAAACAGCTTTTAGCTCTTCCAGACCACTTAATAAAATAATTGGAAGATAAAAACAAAATCTATCATTACCTAATATTTTACAATGATTCATTAATACAACACCCAAGCTATCACCTTGTAAATAAATCACAATGCAACATTCACATCTCTAATTACAACAGATGTTCCAGGTATTACATAAGACATTCCTTGTAGTATCACACCCAGTAAAACTGTAATATTTACCACACTTCTTATAAAACTGCATATCATTTAGATTTAACACAAGCTGCACCAATCACATACATAATTAAGATTTGTGTATTAACATACTGAAAAATATGTCGTCAAATATAAAACAACGTTTTATGCAAAACGTAAAACGGATATACAATAATAATCATGGTATGGTCATTGAAACTAAAATTTCATATTTAAACATCTGATGATGAATAAACATCTTGTGTACATTTGGCTTTCATTACAGTTAACACTAACTTTCACTTCCATACTTTATTGGAGATAAGTTTTATAAACTGTTAATTACAATTGAGTGTCTCACAGATGTAGTGCTTATTGATAGAGGGGTAGATTACAGTATTTAATGATATATTTAAATACTATATTAATATCTTTAAATAACCAATGACATTAGTAGATCTTTGTAATATAGACTTCTGTAAACATCTTACTCATATGAACATAAAAACAATGGTTTTATTTGTAGAATTAATTTAGTTAAATAACATCAGTTGATATTCTGTGTTGTTACAGTAAAAACATTACCTTAGTTCATGTGATTAAATCTGTGTAAACAGATCTTTAAATAACATCAGTTGATGCTATGTGTTGTTATAATAAAAATGTTACCTTAGTTGACTGGTGATTAAACCTGTGTAAACAGATCTTTAAATAACATCAGTTGATGCTATGTGTTGTTATAATAAAAATGTTACCTTAGTTGACTGGTGATTACACTTGTGAACACAGATCTTTAAATAACATAAGTTGACATACTCTGTGTTGTCACAGTAAAAATATAACCTTAATTCATAAGTGATTAAACCTATAAATACAGATCTTTAAATAACATCAGTTGACATTCTGTGTGTTTTTACAGTAAAAATGTCACACCAGTGAGAACTCATTGAACAGTTACACACAAAAACAGAATGTATAAAAAGAACTAAAGTGAACCCCAAGGTTTTACATCTGGACAACTTTTAGTATTAGCAAGATGAAATGTTTTACTTGAAGGGAACCATTGTATGTGTTCAGTAAATACATTACAACAATACATTAATGTAGTGTTAAACCTACAGCCAGTACCCAGATAATAAAACAATCAACATCAAAGAAGTAAAATCTAAGTTATACCAGTAAAAACAACATTGACAGACAGTTGAGTGTAGAGTCTTTTCAAACTGTAGCACGCTACGATGTTACTGTCCAACACTGCTGTAGCTTGTCAAGCCATGGACAATCATATGATTTGTTTATAGTAAATATAAACAAGACAGTCAACTATCAGCTCTTGAATTCAAACACGTAAACTCTCTTTAAAAACACAAGCTTTCTGTCTATCTCTAAAAAATAATGTTTATTTTTATTATTTTTACTGTTCAGAAAATAACTAAGAGGTTCCATTTTCACTAATTCAATACTCTAGATACTGTTAAGTCAAGAGGGTAACCTGACAATGTAGCTATGGGAACCTTAACCATCATCTTAATAAAATGTAATATAAACTAAAAAAATAGTCCACATTTCAAAAATTCGAGTACAATTTCTGAATTTGTTATATATAAACAAAACCAAATACTGATAATAATCAAACCAAAGTCACTCAAGTGTTTTTAAAATCTGTTAGAATAAAAAAACACAAATGTATATGTTACAGTGTATCCTCAAATGTTTTTAAACCTAGTAAAATAAAAACACATACATATGTTACAGCATATTCTCAAATGTCTGAATGTCATCAAGTGGGCTACCAGAAGTTGGAGACACATCACTGGAAGAAAGAGATATGGTGTCACACTCACAAGCTGAATACTTTGTAAACTGGAACTGTCGTAAGTGGACCTGTTAGAAATAACAATTCTGTATTCTGGAAACAACTCTCCCAAAAAATAAGCTTTTTATAAAACAAACTAATAACCATTACTTTGAAAAAAAGATCTGTTGTAATAACACACATTTAAAAATTGTATGTTAGGTAGCAGCTATTACAACATACATGTTTAAAAATTGTATGTTAGGTAGCAGCTATTACAACATACATGTTTAAAAGTTATATGATAAACAGCAGCTATTACAACATACACATTTAAAAATTGTATGTTAGGTAGCAGCTATTACAACATACACGTTTAAAATTGTATGTTAGGTAGCAGCTATTACAACATACACGTTTAAAAATTGTATGTTAGGTAGCAGCTATTACAACATAGACGTTTAAAAATTGTATGTTAGGTAGCAGCTATTACAACATAGACGTTTAAAAATTGTATGTTAGGTAGCAGCTATTACAACATACATGTTTAAAAATTGTATGTTAGGTAGCAGCTATTACAACATACATGTTTAAAAATTGTATGTTAGGTAGCAGCTATTACAACATACATGTTTAAAAGTTACATGATAAACAGCAGCTATTACAACATAGATGTTTAAAGGTTGTATGTTAGGTAGCAGATATTACAACTACAACGATCAGAGCACAATGGGATAGGTTATGTGATAAGTCCAACCTCAACACCAGTAGTTTTGGAAGTTCCATATCAAGCTGAAAGGTCGGAGGTCTTCTGGAAGAACCACTTTGTACAGCAACTCTGGACAAGTACTACTCACTAATGAGAACCAAGGAAAAGCCCTTCTTGCTAGATTCATCAAAGTAGTCACAATGACCAGGATCACAGGACAGTGCTCAGAAATCACACTGAAGAGATGGTTGAGTGAGCCCATGCAGTGTTTCAACATGGAAAGTATAATAGATGCCATCAGGACCATCATAGAAGGAGCACCTGGACCAGATGGCATCACTATCAAGAATATTAAAGACCTGCCAAACAGGTGATCCAGAACTTAGCAAAGGCTTGTGAACAGAGCTGAAAGTCAGAAGTCATCCCAGAAGTCTCCACAGATGCTTTAATAAGTGCTGTGCTAAAGCCAGGAAAAGACCACAAAAGCTGCATGGGATATCATATCATTGTGGTACAGAACTTTATTGGAAAGATCCTTGAGAGAGCTGTTGCTCACTACATCACCGAACAGGTTGAGCACCTTCTTCCTGATGGTCTTGGAGGATACAGGCCTCAACGTGAAACTTGGATCAATGCAGCCAGCTTCACAGCAGAAACGTGGTCTGGTTCTGAATGGTATGAGAACACTTTAACAGTTGCCCTTGTTCTTGAAGATACCTACAATACAGTGCAACTTCCTCTCCTCACTGACAAAATGTTTCATTTGGAACTCTCAACTTTGGGTTACGTCAGCCCTCAGCCAGGGTCATGTCATCACGAAACATGGTGAATGGAGGTCAGACTGGTAAACCATATCGTCAATTCTTATTTTGTTGTCTGTTGTTCATTACAAAAGAACTAAATAACATATGTTCAATTATGTTATTGTTTATTACAAACTGGAACTGATAAGTTCCATTACGGTCAATTATCACATTGTTCTCTCTTGTTTATAACAAACAAACGTGAGCCAATATGTTCCATTATGTTCAATTCTTATGTTGTTGTCTGTTGTTTATTCCAAACAAACTGGAACCAATATGTTCCATTATGATCAATTACTAACAATTTAATACAAACATCTCTTGGTTAGAGTAACATTTTTAAATTACTCAAAGTGATTTATACTTACATCTTTATACAAACATCTCTTGGTTAGAGTAACATCTTTAAAGTACTCAAAGTGATTCAAAGTAACATCTTTAAAGTACTCAAAGTGACTTATACTAACAAGTTAATACAAACATCTCTTGGTTAGAGTAACATCTATAAAGTACTCAAAGTGATTTATACTAACAACTTAATACAAACATCTCTTGGTTAGAGTAACATCTTTTAAGTGTTGAAAGTGATTTATACTAACAACTTAATACAAACATCTCTTGGTTAGAGTAACATCTTTAAAGCACTCAAAGTGATTTATACTAACAACTTAATACAAACATCTCTTGGTTACAGTTACATCATTAAAGTATAAAAGTGTTTAAAAAAGTTATGTGGAGGAAATTTCTTTTGAAAAGAACTGGTCAACATGTAAAGTATCAAACCTTTTGAAAAGAACTGGTCAACATGTAAAGTATCAAACCTTTTTAAAAGAACTGGTCAACATGTAAAGTATCAAAACATTTAAAAGAACTGGTCAACATGTAAAGTATCAAACCTTTTTAAAAGAACTGGTCAACATCTAAAGTATCAAACCTTTTTAAAAAAACTGGTCAACATGTAAAGTATCAAACCTTTTTAAAAGAACTGGTCAACATGTAAAGTATCAAACCTTTTTAAAAGAACTGGTCAACATGTAAAGTATCAAACCTTTTTAAAAGAACTGGTCAACATGTAAAGTATCAAACCTTTTGATAAGCCGTTGAAGTAATAATCCCAGTCTCTGACGACATTCTGAAACTGTTGAGCATTTCCGGAAGGTATCTTCGAGGCTATGTGACTAACAAAATACCAGGTGATAAAAGAACCACTACATTACTGTGGTTAGATAAAACCAACCACTATTAACTGTGAATATACATTACTCTGGTTAGAAGTAACGAACTGTAAGTACAATAAAATATTCTGAAAATTGTAAAAAAAAGAAACAAACAACAGTTAACTACTATACAGTAATGCACGCTGATATTACAGAATGTTAACAAATTTTACATAGACAGTTGTGAGTCATCAACTGACAAAACACAAACTGTAATAACTAAAATAAAAAACTCACTTGAGGTTTTCCTGACAAAACAACGGGAGTTTCATCAACACCAAAAGAAAGATTTTTTAATCGTCTAGCCTGATCTGATCCTACAGTTTCTTCTAGAGATGAAAGATCACACAGCTGAAGACCTCCAACCAAGTTTATATTCATTTCACTGAGGTTTTTATACATTGCCGAGCCAATACCTAACAAGATGACAACATATAAATAAAAAATGCATTTAAACCCGTGAGTATATGACATCCATCAAACAAATCTGAAACCCAGTTAAAATTTATCATTAATATATCACAGAAAATAAATATCAAACCTTCACTTAAACTCAATTTTAGTGTTACCTGGAATGTCTTTCACAGTATTCAGAGATTTCAACAGATGTCCAACATGTTGGGGAAAAAGTGTGGTTTGTTGATTCGGCTTGTGAGAGCCACACACCAGTTTTGCTAAAAGTTTGTTATGAGCAATGCCGGCACACGTTGTGAGACCTAATTCCTGGTAAATCCTGTTTCGTATTTCTTGAGCTATGTGCGACGCTTCTTGAAGTCGAGAATAACAACCACAGCTGCAAGGTTCAGGGAGTGCTCCACTTCCTATAGGTGGCAGTGTTTAGTGAAACATTTTCAACAAAAACTTTCATCAATGTTAGGATATAGCACTTGTCACCTGAGTTATACCATCAACAAAAACTTTCATCAATGTTAGGATCTAGCACTTGTCACCTGAGTTATACCATCAACAAAAACTTTAATCAATGTTAGGATATAGCACTTGTCACCTGAGTTATACCATCAACAAAAACTTTCATCAATGTTAGGATATAGCACTTGTCACCTGAGTTATACCATCAATAAAAACTTTCATCAATGTTAGGATATGGCACTTGTCACCTGAGTTATACGATCAACAAAAACTTTCATCAATATTAGGATATAGCACTTGTCACCTGAGTTATACCATCAACAAAAACTTTCATCAATGTTAGGATATAGCACTTGTCACCTGAGTTATACCATCAACAAAAACTTTCATCTATATTAGGATATAGCACTTGTCACCTGAGTTATACCATCAACAAAAACTTTCATCAATGTTGGGATATAGCACTTGTCACCTTAGTTATACCATCAACAAAAACTTTCATCAATGTTAGGATCTAGCACTTGTCACCTGAGTTATACCATCAACAAAAACTTTCATCAATGTTAGGATATAGCACTTGTCACCTGAGTTATACCATCAACAAAAACTTTCATCAATATTAGGATATAGCACTTTTCACCTGAGTTATACCATCAACAAAAACTTTCATCTATATTAGGATATAGCACTTGTCACCTGAGTTATACCATCAACAAAAACTTTCATCAATGTTGGGATATAGCACTTGTCACCTGAGTTATACCATCAACAAAAACTCTCATCAATGTTAGGATATAACACTTGTCACCTGAGTTATACCAAATTTACAAACAAAGAACCTACTTAATAACAGATCACATGTCAAGATCACTGACCAACATCCAACTTCATGAAAGTAAATCTTTACATTTTCTTAATCACAGATTCCAGCAGATCCAACGTTTTCTGTAATGTACTCTCGAAATTACGAAAATAACATAATGTTATATAGTTACTCAGGTGCTACCAAAACTTTAATAATAATTCATATTAACCTGTTTAGTACCTGTCAATCTACAGAGTCAATAACCTTCATGTTAACCTGTTTAGTACCTGTCAATGTATGAAGTCAATAACCTTCATATTGGCCTGTTTTGTACCTGTCAATCTATAAAAATAATAACCTTCATATTAACCTGTTTAGTACCTGTCAATCTATAGAGTCAATAACCTATATATTAACCTGTTTTGTACCTGTCAATCTATGAGGACAATAACCTTCATATTAGCCTGTTTAGTACCTGTCAATCTATAGAATCAATAACCTATGTATTAACCTGTTTAGTACCTGTCAATCTATAGAGTCAATAACCTATGTATTAACCTGTTTAGTACCTGTCAATCTATAGACTCAATAACGTTCATATTGACCTGTTTAGTACCTGTCAGTCTATGAAATAAATTTACCTTCCAAATAGATATGACCACTAATTAACGATTCTGCACCATTCCCAATGATATCGGTTCTTTGGTGGCTATGTACCAAACTTGTTACATCAATAAAATTTTCATCAAACCCAAGACGCTCCACTAACGGTGAGAACTCCTCTAAAATTCCTAGAAGAACACAGAGATTTCCTACAAGTGTTACTTTTATAACACATAATCAAACTTATACAAAAAACCTGATTTTGAATATTCTAAAGTATAAAATAACTGTGAAAATTTGTCATACTATAAGACACTGATGTACACTGTATATTTAACATCACTCACCTGTCATACTATAAGACACTGATGTACACTGTGTATTCAATGTCACTCACCTGTCATACTATAAGACACTGATGTACACTGTATATTTAATGTCACTCACCTGTCATACTATAAGACACTGATGTACACTGTATATTTAATGTCACTCACCTGTCACACTACAAGACACTGATGTACACTGTATATTTAATGACACTCACCTGTCATACTATAAGACACTGATGTACACTGTGTATTTAACATCACTCACCTGTCATGTTGTAAGACACTGATGTACACTGTATATTTATTGTCACTCACCTGTCATGCTATAAGACACTGATGTACACTGTATATTTCATGTCACTCACTTGTCACCTTGTAGGAAGCTTCTCTATAGTCCGTTAGGTCTTCTCCACATACCAGAACAATCTGAGGACAAATCTGTATGGCTTCTTTGATACACATCACTTTTTGAACTCCCAGTTCTCTTGCTACATAGTTACAGGTAACTACTAAGTTTTTCTGTTTGATTCCTAAATAAAACCAAAAACAATATTCACGTTACTCAATCAACTATTGTTAGTTTCACAGTATATTATATAATTTATACCTCTTCCAAACAAATCAATAGTAAAATCAATCCAGGAAAATATTTTGCTAGAAGGTAATTTGAGTCACAATTAGAAGAAAAAATGTAAACCAAACACAAATTTGAAACTTTCATACGATAAAATTACAAATAATTTTTCAACAAAAGGGATATCAATAAGACAGACAATTAGCTCTGATGGTCTCAGTACATGTGATTAAACAATGCAAGTTATGATTATTTATCTTATTAAAACATGTGGATTTTTAAACAAATCACACTGATCTAGTGACTAACCTAAAGGTTTTGTTTTTAACTCTGGGTCTTTTATCATTTCAACCTGAGCGTGAAAACAGTCAATATCAATATGGACTATAGCTCTTTCATGGGGCCCTTTGGAAGTACTGTGGTCCTTGGCATCTGTGAAAATATGAAAAAAGCATTGCAATCACTCTATATTAAAAAACAACTATATTACTTTCATTATATTATATATAACAGAAACTTCTGTTAGAAATTACAACAGAATGTATAGCATTTCTACATTTTTATCACGATGAAGAAAATACAAACATTCACAGACACACTTCTCATCCAATCTAGCTACTCCAAACGCCAGAAAAAAAACAACGAAAGTTAACAAGCACTTTAAACAAACTAATCACATACTAATAGTACCAGTGATATGAAACATAGGAAACCTGACTTTATATGGATACTTAAGTCAGACCCCTGTACTACCAGTGATGTAATATGTTGGGAAAATAACTTTATATGGGTACTAAAGTTACACCCTGCACTACCAGTAATGTGACATGTTGGGAACCTAACTTCATATGGATACTTAAGTTCAACCCTGTACTACCAGTAATGTGATATGTTGGGAACCTAACTTCATATGGATACTTAAGTTCAACCCTGTACTACCAGTAATGTGATATGTCGGAACCTAACTTTATATGGATACTTAAGTTAGACCCAGTACTACCAGTAATGTGACATGTTGGGAGCATAACTTCATATGGATACTTAAGTTTGACCCTGTACTACCAGTGATGTAATATGTTGAAGAACCTGACTTTGTATGGATACTTAAGTTAGACCCTGTACTACCAGTGATGTGACATGTTGGGAACCTAACTTTATACGGATACTTAAGTTAGACTCTGTACTACCAGTAATGTGACATGTTGGGAACCTGACTTTATATGGATACTTAAGTTAGACCCTGTACTACCAGTGATGTGACATGTTGGGAACCTGACTTTATATGGATACTTAAGTTCAACCCTGTACTACCAATAATGTGATATGTTTGGAACCTAACTTTATATGGATACTTAAGTTAGACCCTGTACTACCAGTGATATGATATGTTTGGAACCTAACTTGATATGGATACTTAAGTTAGACTCTGTACTTCCAGTGATGTAATATGTTAAGAACCTAACTTCATATGGATACTTAAGTTAGACCCTGTACTACCAGTGACGAAATATGTTGGGAGCATAACTTTATATGGATACTTAAGTTTGACCCTGTACTACCAGTGATGTGACATGTTGGGAACCTGACTTTGTATGGATACTATAGTTAGACCCTGTACTACCAGTAATGTGACATGTTGGGAACCTGACTTTGTATGGATACTTAAGTTAGACCCTGTACTACCAGTAATGTGACATGTTGGGAACCTGACTTTATATGGATACTTAAGTTAGACCTTTTACTACCAGTAATATGACATGTTGGGAACCTAACTTTATATGGATACTTAAGTTCAACCCTGTACTACCAGTAATGTGATATGTTAAGAACCTAACTTCATATGGATACTTAAGTTAGACTCTGTACTACCAGTGATGTAATATGTTAAGAACCTAACTTCATATGGATACTTAAGTTAGACCCTGTACTACCAGTGATGTGACATGTTGGGAATCTAACTTTATATGGATACTTAAGTTAGACCCTGTACTACCAGTGATGTGACATGTTGGGAACCTAACCTTATATGGATACTTAAGTTAGACCCTATAGTATCAGTGATATGTTACATTGGGGACCTGACTTTATATGGACACGTAAGTAACTAAATGTTATTAACATACAAATAACAATAAAAGATGACATAGCTCTGTTACAAACAGTATTCACCTATAAATAAGGACAACAAGAGATAACGTGTTACCATACAATAACACGTTCACATCAAGTGCTTCTTACTTATTATCATCCCATCCATTATAACCTCTTCCCAGTTATCATCTTCTTCATCAAGTTTAGTGAATTTCTCCATTGATTTCTGTTTGTTGATGAATATCTAGAGAAAAAAAATCTGTTTTCTATTTATTTCTTCAACATTAATATTCAAAACTTATTATGACAGAACAACTGTGTTAGAGACCAGTTGTGTGAAGAAAACAAGAAGTGAGTAACAAAAATGTGGTTGACTTATCTAACTACAATATCAGATAGTGTCATCTATCTTGGTAGTAACCAGGTTTTAAGATATCATCATTCCTACTGTCATCTCTTCTGGTGATAACCAGCAAACTTCTCAAGTGCTTGACTTATCTAACTACAGCATTAAAATCTGTTAGTGTCATCTACTCTGGTGATAACAAGTTTTTAATACCATCATTCTTGGTGTCACATATTCTGGTGATAAACAGTTTTTAATATCATTGTCAGCAGTGTCACATATTCTGGTGACAACCAGTTTTTAATACCATCATTCCTGGTGTCACATATTCTGGTGATAAACAGTTTTTAATATCATTGTCAGTCGTGTCACATATTCTGGTGACAACCAGTTTTTAATATCATTGTCAGTCGTGTCATATATTATGGTAATAACCAGTTTTTAATACCATCATTCCTAGTGTCATCTATTCTCGTGATAACCAGTTTTGATACCATCTTCATAGATTCTCAATGTTTCCTTGAATCAGAACAAGAAAGGTGTATGCTTTTGGTTGATGCAGAGATTTTATTTTTTACCTAAACTTATTGTAACACAGAGCATAGAGTTTCGTTCAGCTTTCTTTTGAAATGAACAGATACATTAATGACGAACAGCCTACAAAAACAAAACTGATAAACGAACAGTAAAGTAAAGCTTAGTTACATAATTTTAATGTGTATTTATAGACAAGCAAAAAAGTTAATTATCTCTCTGTAAAAATCCATCACTGAAAATATAATATCAACAGGTTATAAATTAAACAATGAAACAAACAAGGCTCCATTACAGACAAATGGACTCTTCTAAAAGAGCAGATGACCTATGAAGCTAATTTCTAAAAGCAGTAGTGTAGGCTAGCTTTATAGGTGTTGTAAGGAAGTTTTTATTATAAGCGAGTTTAAATTTTTACTCTTGCTGAAATTAGGTTTGAAAAAACATCTTTCAAGGATGTGAAATGATTCCTTATTTTAAACTGTTTATATTATTTCTAACACTATTTAGGCCTCACTTGGATTATTATCTTCTTACTTGAGAAATAATCTATTTTAAGATAATTTAAAAGTTTCCTTTAAAGAGATGGATGACCCGCAACTCACTTATTTTCTGCCATAGTATTTATTAGTATTTAATGTATTTTAAGTTTACAAATAAACTATGACTCTATACGAGATTACCCAAGAGATTGATAGAATCAAAGCCTGTGATTTATTTGTACTGTACTTTATAGCAATTATAGGTCACGTTTAAATTAGTAAAAGACAACTGGCTATGCTGCAGGTACAACACTTTAATTGTTCAAAAACTAACAGGGTGGTTGGCTTTATACAGTATTAGTTTACATTAATTAGAATTAATTATTAAGTTCATGCGGTGTGGACATCCATGATAACGAGTTCACAAGCACAAAATTAAAAATACCTCTAATTAACTATTAAATGTTTATGTACAAGACGCCTACTTTCACTAGTTGAATTACACTTATTTAATTATCATCCTTGCTTAAATATAAATTTCGTTTCACTTACATTTAGTTATTACTAACGACGAAGTACTAATTAATGTTGTTTACGTTCAGCGCGCAATTATTCCAAAGCGCCCTCTGTCAATATGAAGCTTTAATGACAACAAATTCTAGTCGAATAATTTCATTCCCTATTTTATGCAAAGTTATGTCAGTAAGTAAATTTTGTCAGCAAGATTATTGGCAATATAAATCGTTGTATTTTGTAAAAAAATAAGGTTTAATTTCATACAGTATTACCTGCCAATGAAAATTTCTTTTACTTTGACGCATCTCAAAAAAAAAATACTTTTCAAACACTGTGGTTGGTTTCTAAATGTAGACCTTTCTTGTTCAGGAGCAAACTTAGATCTTACCTTCCAAAAGTTCTGGGACTATAGGGTGTGTGCCGAGTCCACTGAGCCCCTGATTATAGTATTTGTAAATACGTAAAATTATGGATTATAGGGTATTTATTTATTCATTTCTATCAAGATTTCCTGATCCTACGTGTTTTTTCTAACATCGTGACTTTGATTGATTTGTTAGTACTACCGTGAGCGGAATTATATACATTAAATGATAAAATTGTGCGTGTATAACATTATATCCGTCCAAAGAAAAATAATTTACATGAATGTTTAACACACCCACACAAAGATACATTTTTACACAAACATTCACAAAATATCGTAAATTGTATAAATGAAACAAAGTTTTGTTACATACTGAAACCCTATTTTTGAAATATACAAAATTCACTTCATTACACCGTGAAAGTTACAAAAAATTTCTCAGGAAAGAAACAATGTCAACTTTACTTTTTAGCATTCATACGATTTTTTCTTTGGAAGGGAGAAAGAAGATATAAAACTTTTCTCTTTTTTTTAACAATTTCTTATTACTTTTGACCAGTTCGCTATTTAGCAGCGCCATGATGCGAGTAAAGTGCACATCACCGTCTGACGTCACAAGTTTCCTGATCACTCACAAAAAAAACAAGAACTTGTTTTAAGATACGTTGGAAATTATAAAATAAGTGGTCGAGTGAATTGAATCTGTTACTACATGTGAAACAGGAAAATATAACCGGTCACTTAAAATAAGGCAAAGTGGAAACCTTACGAATATTTCATGGGATATGTAAAAAGTTTACCCAGACTGTTTCAATAGCGAAAGCAAAAACATTTTTTGTGTATCAACAGCTTTTATACAGGGTGGCCCATAAGTCCCTACCCATCCATATGTTATGATGTTATATTAAATTACGCATGTATTACAAATTTGTTTCTTTTCTTTCACAGCAATATGGCCGATGTAAGTCCATTTACACTTGAAGAGCGTATTGTGACAAGTACGTGGATACATGAGCGCAAGAATACTGGTGACAGAGCACAGATACACTGGATATATAAAACGTATGGACGGGTATGGACTTACGGGCCAACCTGTATTTTAGCTTTAATTAATTACACTGTGTAACAATTTTTTTACTTTTTCTTGTTCCTGGACAGAAAGTGTTATTTTCCAATTGCTTATGCCTAAAGTAAATGGAAAAGACCTACATTTCGCTCCAAACTTTGCTTTTTGTAACCTAGAAGCGTATAACGAAAACATAATGGGAGACTATATTTGGGGGTTGATACGTGAAAGTAATTTACATTATAGTCGCAAATATCGAAAAACTACTCACTTCTAAACATTTTTCTATAACTTTGGTATAAATACATGTAAATCTTGATTCATATGTTGTATTATTCAGACCTTATGTAAATGTGCCTGTTTTTACATAGAAAATTGGTGAATTTCTAAATTTCATTATCCAGGTCACAAAAACAAAGTTTGAAGGGAATAATGGTCATTATCTGTACGTCTACGGCATAAGTAATTAAGAAATAACACATACTGTCCAGGAACAAAATTTGTGTTACACAGTGTTATGATGTTCAATAAATGTGGATAATTTATACTGCTATCAATACTGTGGTATTCTTAATAAAACAAACAAAAGACAAGTATTTTAAATGTAAAACTAAATTACTTTTATTTAGATTCAACATCATATATTTGTTTTGTTACTTCACATTTGTTATTGCATACAAAAACGTTAATTATGTAGTTGCTAATGTGTAAATTAAAAAAATCAAGGATTTCCAATAGACATACACACTGAGGACAAATACAAAGTGTTACAATTTTAACCAATCCCAATACACAGTTAGGTTAGACAAACAGTGTATTGATTCTGTCTAGTCCTAGTACACTGTCAGGTTGTGCACATAGTTTAATCTTCTGTCTAGTCTTAGTACACTGTCAGGTTGTGCACATAGTTTAATGATTCTGTCTAGTCCTCGTACACTGTCAGGTTGTGCACATAGTTTAATGATTCTGCGTAGTCCTAGTACACTGTCAGGTTGTGCACATAGTTTAATGAATTTGTCTAGTACTATTACACTGTCAGGTTGTGCACATAGTTTAATGATTCTGTCTAGTCCTAGTACACTCTCAGGTTGTGCACATAGTTTAATGATTCTGTCTAGTCCTAGTACACTCTCAGGTTGTGCACATAGTTTAATGATTCTGTCTAGTCCTAGTACACTGTCAGGTTGTGCACATAGTTTAATGATTCTGTCTAATCCTAGTACACTGTCAGGTTGTGTACATAGTGTAATGACAGTTCCCAAAACAGATATACATTCGAAAATAATATCCTAAAATTATACAATCACAAGCTTACAAAGTTTTAAAACATCACCTTGAAAATACTGCTTTCCACTAAACTGTTTTGTGTTTTTGGTTGAGTTGTTGAAAATACTGTTACAGTTCATTTAGTTTCACTTTTCTTCAAGTTTCAACAACTGTATCATAGTGAGAGAAAATCTTCAACGACAAGGTTAATACTTAACAGTACCAAAAACATGTAGAAGAAAATGGTGTGAGTTTAAACTGAAACTAGCACACTGAAGGAGTGGATGTGTCTTTAGGAGAACAGAGACAAAATCAGAAGAAACTTTTACATACAGCACCTGATTCATCATAACCTGTTGATTAACATGAAATAAATCACAAACCTATGCAGAAGTATTAATACCATTAAAATAGGTAGTTAACTGGAAACAGCTTTTAGCTCTTCCAGACCACTTAATAAAATAATTGGAAGATAAAAACAAAATCTATCATTACCTAATATTTTACAATGATTCATTAATACAACACCCAAGCTATCACCTTGTAAATAAATCACAATGCAACATTCACATCTCTAATTACAACAGATGTTACAGGTATTACATAAGACATTCCTTGTAATATCACACCCAGTAAAACTGTAATAATTACCACACTTCTTATAAAACTGCATATCATTTAGATTTAACACAAGCTGCACCAATCACATACATAATTAAGATTTGTGTATTAACATACTGAAAAATATGTCGTCAAATATAAAACAACGTTTTATGCAAAACGTAAAACGGATATACAATAAAAATCATGGTATGGTCATTGAAACTAAAATTTCATATTTAAACATCTGATGATGAATAAACATCTTGTGTACATTTGGCTTTCATTACAGTTAACACTAACTTTCACTTCCATACTTTATTGGAGATAAGTTTTATAAACTGTTAAATTACAATTGAGTGTCTCACAGATGTAGTGCTTATTGATAGAGGGGTAGATTACAGTTTTTAATGATATAATTAAATACTATATTAATATCTTTAAATAACCAATGACATTAGTAGATCTTTGTAAAATAGACTTCTGTAAACATCTTACTCATATGAACATAAAAACAATGGTTTTATTTGTAGAATTAATTTAGTTAAATAACATCAGTTGATATTCTGTGTTGTTACAGTAAAAACATTACCTTAGTTCATGTGATTAAATCTGTGTAAACAGATCTTTAAATAACATCAGTTGATGCTATGTGTTGTTATAATAAAAATGTTACCTTAGTTGACTGGTGATTAAACCTGTGTAAACAGATCTTTAAATAACATCAGTTGATGCTATGTGTTGTTATAATAAAAATGTTACCTTAGTTGACTGGTGATTACACTTGTGAACACAGATCTTTAAATAACATAAGTTGACATACTCTTTGTTGTCACAGTAAAAATATAACCTTAATTCATAAGTGATTAAACCTATAAATACAGATCTTTAAATAACATCAGTTGACATTCTGTGTGTTTTTACAGTAAAAATGTCACACCAGTGAGAACTCATTGAACAGTTACACACAAAAACAGAATGTATAAAAAGAACTAAAGTGAACCACAAGGTTTTACATCTGGACAACTTTTAGTATTAGCAAGATGAAATGTTTTACTTGAAGGGAACCATTGTATGTGTTCAGTAAATACATTACAACAATACATTAATGTAGTGTTAAACCTACAGCCAGTACCCAGATAATAAAACAATCAACATCAAAGAAGTAAAATCTAAGTTATACCAGTAAAAACAACATTGACAGACAGTTGAGTGTAGAGTCTTTTCAAACTGTAGCACGCTACGATGTTACTGTCCAACACTGCTGTAGCTTGTCAAGCCATGGACAATCATATGATTTGTTTATAGTAAATATAAACAAGACAGTCAACTATCAGCTCTTGAATTCAAACACGTAAACTCTCTTTAAAAACACAAGCTTTCTGTCTATCTCTAAAAAATAATGTTTATTTTTATTATTTTTACCGTTCAGAAAATAACTAAGAGGTTCCATTTTCACTAATTCAATACTCTAGATACTGTTAAGTCAAGAGCGTAACACAAGCTTTCTGTCTATCTCTAAAAAATAATGTTTATTTTTATTATTTTTACCGTTCAGAAAATAACTAAGAGGTTCCATTTTCACTAATTCAATACTCTAGATACTGTTAAGTCAAGAGCATAACCTGACAATGTAGCTATGGGAACCTTAACCATCATCTTAATAAAATGTAATATAAACTAAAAAAATAGTCCACATTTCAAAAATTCGAGTACAATTTCTGAATTTGTTATATATAAACAAAACCAAATACTGATAATAATCAAACCAAAGTCACTCAAGTGTTTTTAAAATCTGTTAGAATAAAAAAACACAAGTGTATATGTTACAGTGTATCCTCAAATGTTTTTAAACCTAGTAAAATAAAAACACATACATATGTTACAGCATATTCTCAAATGTCTGAATGTCATCAAGTGGGCTACCAGAAGTTGGAGACACATCACTGGAAGAAAGAGATATGGTGTCACACTCACAAGCTGAAAACTTTGTAAACTGGAACTGTCGTAAGTGGACCTGTCAGAAATAACAATTCTGTATTCTGGAAAACACTCTCCCAAAAAATAAGCTTTTTATAAAACAAACTAATAACCATTACTTTAAAAAAAAGATCTGTTGTAATAACACACATTTAAAAATTGTATGTTAGGTAGCAGCTATTACAACATACATGTTTAAAAATTGTATGTTAGGTAGCAGCTATTACAACATACATGTTTAAAAATTGTATGTTAGGTAGCAGCTATTACAACATACATGTTTAAAAGTTATATGATAAACAGCAGCTATTACAACATACACATTTAAAAATTGTATGTTAGGTAGCAGCTATTACAACATACACGTTTAAAAATTGTATGTTAGGTAGCAGCTATTACAACATACATGTTTAAAAATTGTATGTTAGGTAGCAGCTATTACAACATACATGTTTAAAAATTGTATGTTAGGTAGCAGCTATTACAACATACATGTTTAAGAGTTATATGATAAACAGCAGCTATTACAACATAGATATTTAAAGGTTGTATGTTATGTAGCAGATATTACACCTGACATGTTTGAAAGTTGTATGTCAGGCAGCAGATATTATAACATACACATTTAAAATATCAGGTAGCAGCTATTATAACTTACACGTTTAAAAGTAGTATGTTAGATAGCAGCTATTACAGCTAGAACAATCAGAGCACAATGGGATAGGTTATGTGATAAGTCCAACCTCAACACCAGTAGTTTTGGAAGTTCCATATCAAGCTGAAAGGTCGGAGGTCTTCTGGAAGAACCACTTTGTACAGCAACTCTGGACAAGTACTACTCACTAATGAGAACCAAGGAAAAGCCCTTCTTGCTAGATTCATCAAAGTAGTCATAATGACCAGGATCACAGGACAGTGGTCAAAAATCACACTGAAGAGATGGTTGAGTGAGCCCATGCAGTGTTTCAACATGGAAAGTATAATAGATGCCATCAGGACCATCATAGAAGGAGCACCTGGACCAGATGGCATCACTGTCAAGAATATTATAGACCTGCCAAACAGGTGATCCAGAACTTAGCAAAGGCTTGTGAACAGAGCTGAAAGTCAGAAGTCATCCCAGAAGTCTCCACAGATGCTTTAATAAGTGCTGTGCTAAAGCCAGGAAAAGACCACAAAAGCTGCATGGGATATCATATCATTGTGGTACAGAACTTTATTGGAAAGATCCTTGAGAGAGCTGTTGCTCACTACATCACCGAACAGGTTGAGCACCTTCTTCCTGATGGTCTTGGAGGATACAGGCCTCAACGTGAAACTTGGATCAATGCAGCCAGCTTCACAGCAGAAACGTGGTCTGGTTCTGAATGGTATGAGAACACTTTAACAGTTGCCCTTGTTCTTGAAGATACCTACAATACAGTGCAACTTCCTCTCCTCACTGACAAAATGTTTCATTTGGAACTCTCAACTTTGGGTTACGTCAGCCCTCAGCCAGGGTCATGTCATCACGAAACATGGTGAATGGAGGTCAGACTGGTAAACCATAAGCATTGGCCTCACACACGGTTCACAACTCTGTCACCTGTCCTTTTTAACATTTACACCCTTGATCTAGCAAGACTAGACAAACCTGGCATCAGAATCAAAGCCTTTGCTGATGACATCTTGGTTCACACCAGTGGGACATCTACAGAAATGATCACAAGTAGGATTCAGCCCAGGCTGGACCACATAAGAGACTGGTGTAAAGGTAATGGCATGCTAATTAATCCAGAGAAGGCCAAAGCATTCTTCCTTGCTCTCAGTAACAGTGCTGACACATCAGATATTCCCATTCTAACCATTGAAGGCACAGATATTAAACATGAGAACTCACTGTGCTGTCTGGACATTGTGTTTGACAGACAACGGAACTTCTCCAAACATGTGAATGAGCTCACTGTCAGGGCCACAAAAGGAATGAATGCCCTTTGTGCTGCAGCAGGCAGGCATGCTGAGGAATGTCACTTGAACATACTGTACAGAAGCCTTGTGCTTTCAGTGGTTGATCACGCACTGCCCCTGGCACAACTTAACAACAACCAACTCTGAAGGCTGGAAAGGCTGCAGAACACGTCTCAGGCTCGTCACAGGTTGCACCAAATCAACTCCAGTGCCAGTTCTCCATCATCTCACTGAACTCCCAAGAATCAAGGACAAGCAAACATCACAAAGAGCCATACTGTTTGCCAAGGCTTGGCAAAATCGAAGGCATGGACTTCAAATCCTTTCAAGAAGGTACTCTTTCACTGCTGAACCATCTGACCAGTAAAGACGTTTTCACGCCACACAAGACTTGAAGTAGCACCTAGGTCTCATCTAAAGAGGAAGTCGTAGCTTAAAGTACCTCCACTGGCTTGCAAGAATATATGTAATTCATATTCCCTTTTCAACCAACCTCCATGGCTTTGGTCTGCAGAAGAGGAATGCCCGTGCCAACCTGCAGTGATTGTCAAGTTCAACAGATATTGTAGAGAGTGGCCTCAAGGTGCAGTAGAAGAGGCATGCCAGAAGATGTTCCAGGAACTCTGCTAGAAGGAAAATCTCGTTTACATCAGAGATCATGAGAGCAGGTTGGAGATTTGCTGTGTTTATGGGTGGCACACCCTTAACTGAGAAGTATGGAGCATGCACCCTTTACACAAGTAGCACCAGGATGGAACTTTAGGCTGTCAACCATGGCTTGTCTTGGATGGCTTGTCCAAGAATCCCCTGATGTCACCACAGTTGTGTTTGCTACCAACTCCATGGCAATGTTGCAGAGAATCAAAAACGACTGGCTACCTGATGGGTTGAAAGAGACTGCACCTTATCTCCATGATAAATCTCCCACCATTGTGTATGTCCCAGGCTATGCTGGTGTCAAGTACAATAAGAAGGCTGACCAACTTGAAGCAGCAGCAGAGCCAACAGACCAGTTGCCACTCTTTCCTCAAGATATAACACTCTTGTGCCAGCAAGTAGCATGCCAAAGTATCAGAGAGTCTATCATGCACTCAGAAAAAAAAAAAAGATAGAATTCTCAGCATCAGGACCCCTTCTGGCATCTCTCGCGACAGCCACAACAAAGGCCCAGACAGATGTCTCAGAAATCAGCTTATCACCAGCAACATTAGCAGAAATATGTTCAACCCCCTGTTGATCGGGTCAAGGTGGAGAGGATTTGTGACCCACTGGACACACCCTCCAGGACACTCACTGGCCAACCCAAGTTGTATTTTAGATAGCAACTGTTATAATATACGTTTTAAAAGTTGTATGTTAGGTAGCACACATTACAATCAACATTTACAAGTTGCATGTTAGGTAGCAACTATTATAACATACACATTTAAAAGTTGTATGTTTGGTGGCACATATTATAACATATATGTGCAAAAGTTGTATGTCAGGTAGCAGCTATTATAACATACATGTTTAAAAGTTGTATGTTAGCACATATAATCAACATGTTTAATTAATGCATATTAACTATAGTAAATCATTATTTATTTCATGTTAAATAAACATTTTTAAAACAATAGTTGTTATCTATAACAAGCTGTAATACACAATTTGTTAAATCTTCAGTTAAAATAGTGAAGACATATTCAGTTACAGATAGTTAAAATGTATGACCTGAATGTACATATTGACTTCTGCACTTTGACTTATATATGGAAAATTGCCTCCTTTCTTCAAGTGTGCTTTCTTGGCACTTGGATAGAGTTTAAAGAGTCCCTCACATACAGACTGACTCAGAGCACTTTCATCAAACACCTGAGACATTCAAAAACAATGTGTAAAACAGTCATCAGAAATTCATATGGGACTATTTCAACTTACTGAAATAACTAAATAATTTCAAAGATAAAAACAAAGTATTTGTAAGACAACTGTAATTAGAAAACCATACTTATACAAGAGACTCAAGAAAAAGTCTGGAAGCAAAAACTTTTGAAGAATTGAACAAACAAAAATACAATAATAACTTACTCATTTTATATAGCAAACTTACAATTATATATAATAATCATAAAACTTCTTACAGCATGGAAGTAGAGAGATAATAGCCTGAGGCTAAACTGTTATAAATAGACCAAGGATGAATTAAGAGAATACTGGGTGTAACATGTAAATAAAATTACTAGTTTCAGAATACTGGGAGAATACTTCATGTGTAACAATAAATAGATGTTATCAAGAATGAATATTTGCAAGGTTTCTAGTACTTTGCGCAACTGTCGTTTGTTTACATAAAGAACTTTAGCAATGATTATAAATCACAGTATTAAATAAAACATTGCTTTTGTGGAGAATTGACATTGTAAGTGGTGAAGATGTACAACTCTTACATAATAAGATAAAGTGATGGAGCCACAAATGACATGCTTTAATGTCCAATAATTCTAGGTTTTTCAAACTTATGGTAAAATATCCTTTGTTTTCTGATACAAGTGTACAACTTGTATGATATATGTCATTATTGTTTTAAAAGTATCTGTTGATTCACTTTACAAACCTACACAGTCTACTCCAAATTAAATATCTAAACCTACACTTATTATTGTCATTGGTATGTCTGACAGCTTCTGTGGCTCTACGTAACAGTTCATGCAGTTGAGGGTGAGTCGTGATGCAAGTTCAGGCTGTGTAAGACTGTCCAACTGAAGAAACAAAAATTAATAATTTATAATAAAAAATATGGTTATTACCAGAAAGTCTTACAAAAATAAGTGGTTTATAACAACAGATATGTTTAACATGAAATCTTACAAAAATAAGTAGTTTATAACAACAGATATGTTTAACATAAAATCTTAGAAACATAAGTGGTTTATAACAAATATGTTTAACATGAAATCTTACAAAAATAAGTGGTTTATAACAACAAATATAATTAACATCATATCTTTCAAACATAAGTGGTTTATAACAACAAATATGTTTAACATGAAATCTTACAAAAATAAGTAGTTTATAACAACAAATATGTATAACATGAAATCTTACAAAATAAGTAGTTTATAACAACACATATGTATAACATGAAATCTTACAAAATAAGTAGTTTATAACAACAAATATGTTTAACATGAAATATTACAAAAATAAGTAGTTTATAACAGATATGTTTAACATGAAATCTTACAAAAATAAGTAGTTTATAACAACAGATATGTTTAATGTGAAATCAGACAAAAATAAATAGTTTATAACAACAGATATGTTTAGCATGAAATCTTACAAAAAATAAGTACTTTATAACAGATATGTTTAACATGAAATATTACAAAAATAAATAGTTTATAACAAAAGATATGTTTAACATGAAATCTTACAAAAATAAGTAGTTTATAACAAATATGTTTAACATGAAATATTACAAAAATAAGTAGTTTATAACAAATATGTTTAACATTAAATATTACAAAAATAAGTAGTTTATAACAGATATGTTTAACATGAAATCTTACAAAAATAAGTAGTTTATAACAACAGATATGTTTAATGTGAAATCAGACAAAAATAAGTAGTTTATAACAACAGATATGTTTAGCATGAAATCTTACAAAAAATAATTACTTTATAACAGATATGTTTAACATGAAATATTACAAAAATAAATAGTTTATAACAAAAGATATGTTTAACATGAAATCTTACAAAAATAAGTAGTTTATAACAAATATGTTTAACATGAAATATTACAAAAATAAGTAGTTTATAACAAATATGTTTAACATTAAATATTACAAAAATAAGTAGTTTATAACAACAGATATGTTTAACATGAAATCTTACAAAAATAAATAGTTTATAACAAAAGATATGTTTAACATGAAATCTTACAAAAATAAGTAGTTTATAACAAATATGTTTAACATGAAATATTACAAAAATAAGTAGTTTACAACAACAGATATGTTTAACGTGAAATCTTACAAAAATAAGTAGTTTACAACAACAGATATGTTTAACGTGAAATATTACAAAAATAAGTAGTTTATTACAACGGACATGTTTAATAGCCAAACTTACAAACAAAAAACAATTACAACATACAAAAATACTAAATGACAGCCAGAACTATTTTTTAAAACCAGAATATGATGAGGTTTATTCTTAGGTTATGTTCTTGCCTAATTATTACAAATGGACATAGAAACAGTTTGAAATATGAATTTACTGAAACAGCATACAAGTTTGTTGTTACCTGATCAACCATAAAGTCAACAGAATTGGCAATTTCAGGAGGAAGATTTCCTTTTGTATAATTGCTCATAACCATTCTCTTTAGAACTAAAGAAGGCATCATCCAAAACCTGGAATAAGTTTAATTATTTGTCTAACACTTTTACCTAGCAACAAGCATTTATATTTAAAACCTACATGAGTGTCACTGTTTGTCTTACTGACACATTTAAACCTACGTAAGTGTTATTGTTTGTTTTACTGACACTTACATTTAAACTGTAATTAATCTGTCTAATTGGGCCTGATATTCACATGTAATCATAAATTGTAACTCACAACAGTTCTGTCTAGCTGGGCCTGATATTCACACAGTCATGAATCTAAATCACAATAGTTCTGTCTAGTTGGGCCTGATATTCACACATAATCATGAATCTAAACTTACAATAGTTCTGTCTAGTTGGGCCTGATATACACATGTAATCATGAATCTAAACTCACAATAGTTCTGTCTAGTTGGGCCTGACATTCACACAGTCATGAATCTAAACTCACAATAGTTCTGTCTAGTTGGGCCTGATATTCAAACAGTCATGAATCTAAACTCACAATAGTTCTGTCCAGTTGGGCCTGATATTCACACATAATCATGAATCTAAAATCACAATAGTTCTGTCTAGTTGGGCCTGATATACACATGTAATCATGAATCTAAACTCACAATAGTTCTGTCTAGTTGGGCCTGACATTCACACAGTCATGAATCTAAACTCACAATAGTTCTGTCTAGTTGGGACTGATATTCAAACAGTCATGAATCTAAACTCACAATAGTTCTGTCCAGTTGGGCCTGATATTCACACATTATCTCAAATCTAGATTCACAATAGTTCTGTCTAGTTTGGCCTGATATTCACACAGTCATGAATCTAAACTCACAATAGTTCTCTCTAGTTGGGCCTGATATTCACACAATCATGAATCTTAACTCACAATAGTTCTGTTTAGTTGGGCCTGATATTCACACATTATCTCAAATCCAGATTCACAATAGTTCTGGTAAAATGTTAAGGAAATCTTGGCTGATGAAAATATAATAACATCACAGTTTGAATGATAGCTGTGGTACGTTACACAAACAAGATATAATGTTATCGATATAATACATATATAAACAGTCAAAGATGAATACAACATTTAAAAATAAATATATCAACTATATGGTAATCATAATACATGGTAATCAACTCCAAGAATGAATGTATCAACACAAACATGTTCACAATTCCATAGATGCATTTACAGATGAACGCATAAACACAAATGTGTTTACAATTCCATAGATGTATTTAAAGATGGACATATAAACACAAATGTGTTCAGTGATGTCGAGAAAACCCATTTGTAGAGAAAAATATATATGTAAAAACGGCTCGTTTGGGTTGAGAAAATATTTTACACTCCTCTACATAAAATATTTTCTCAACCCAAACAAGCCGTTTTTACATATATACAAATGTGTTCACAATTCCACAGATGTATTTAAAGATGGATTTATAAACACAAATGTGTTCACAATTCCCTAGATGTATTTAAACATGAATGTATAAACACAAATGTGTTCACAATTCCATTGATGTATTTAAAGATGGACGTATAAACACAAATGTGTTCACAATTCCACAGGTGTATTTAAATACAGATGTAAACACAAATGCGTTCATAATTCCATAGATGTATTTATAGACGGATGTATAAACACAAATGTGTTCATAATTCCACAGATATAAAGACGGGTGTAAACACAAATATGTTCACAATTCCACAGATGTATTTAAAGATGGATGTATAAACACAGATATATTTCAAATATATCAATATCAGTGTAACTAAAGGAAGAAAAATGTACTTACAACACAGCACTATCGGTATAATTAAAGATGGACGTATCAGAGAAACTGTTACATAAAATCAAGGAGTGAACCCTGGGGCTTGAAGTTGTCAATTCAACAAATTTCTGAGCAAGAAACCCCCCTAGAGATGATCCAAATATGTGAACCTATTGATTCAATAAAGCAGTACCAATATAAATATCTTACTATTACATTTTTTTCTGTGTTTAAATGCTGGGTGACATTAGCATTATAACATTCTTTAACAACAAACTAATTAATATTGCAATATTCTTCATCAACAAACTAATTAACATCTCAATGTTCTTCATCAAGAAACTAATTAACATCGCAACGTTCTTCAACAACAAACTAATTAGCATCGCAACGTTCTTCAACAACAAACTAATTAGCATCGCAACGTTCTTCAACATCAAACTAATTAGCATTGCAACTTTCTTTAACAACAAATTAATTAGAATCGCAACATTCTTCAACAACAAACTAATTAGCATCGCAACATTCTTCAACAACAAACTAATTAGCATTACAACATTCTTTAACAACAAACTAATTAGCATCACAACATTCTTTAACAACAAACTAATTAATATTATATCTTTCCTTAAAAGTAAATAACTGATAACTTAAGTTTATTCAATTTTGAATAAACTTTACAAAAACAGGTGAAACCAAGTTTACATGTCCAATTTTTGTTAAACCTTATATAAACCAATTTACACATTGTCAAAGACAGTGATCAACACAGCAAAACATCTCGTGATCATCCCATAACAAGTTTTAACTGCACAAATCATGTTTGTTAATGTTTTTTGTGGGTGGAAATACTGACAGCCTTGAAGAACCAAGTGGTTCCTTACTGTAAATCAGTTACCATCATTCTAAAAGAGTGGATATATGTTTAATAAATATTTAAGGTTTAACTGTAATCTCGTATCTGTCATCACTGATACAGACATTAGGTCATTCTGTCAATATTTTTTATTTTTATTATTTAGGCTACAGAAAACTATTGTAAAAACTTACCTTATCCAAGTTAAGATGATCGAGTAACTTCCGAAAGCCCACGACCCATTCTATCATAGTCCAGTAAACAGGATATTGAAGCTACAAAGAGTCATCACAGAACAACAACTGTTGATAAAACAATCATTAGCTTATGTAGTATGGATAAAGAAGACATTAAATATTATAAAACACTAAGGTGCTACAGGAAACAGATATAATATGGATATTTCTGGTCACGTAACGTGTGCTAACATGATGAAAATATGGGTTTCATTTTTAACTGTGACAGAACAAAATCCACTCAACAGGAAGAAAAACAAGTCAATACCACTCATTAGGACACTAACACATATATGCAGTGGATACGTCATTATTTATACAGAGGAATATTTTCCCATCTACGAACGAAACATCTATACTTACAGATATCACACGGTAACCTCGAGAAGTTAGTGCCATTATTTGACGGAAGAAGCAATCGGCTGTTCCACTAGCAGGTGGTAAGCAAATCAAAGGGCATTTGATGTGTTTTGGTCCAGCATCGTACATCGTCCACACTTTCCTTGGGTCATCATCAACAACAATCTTAATAAACAAAACAAAAAGTTCAAGCAATGCACACTTGAATGTTCATTTTATCACAAAACAAAAAGTTCAAGCAAAGCACACTTGAATGTTCATTTTATCACAAAACAAAACTGATTTCTATTTCAAGAGAGAAACCTTTGCTTCTTAAGAAGAATGACTCTTAAATATAAAAAATATCAAACATTTTCTTCGAGCAGTTAGAAAATGGGATATACAATTCATACAAGTACACTGCAATCTCACTTCATATTAAAATCTGTCAAGGAGCTAGACTTAGTCTTACAGTTATAATCGAGGCCAGTCTCTCCTTTGGGATAGAATCAAAGAGGCTTCGGCAGATGTAAAAATGTTCACTTGAAAACTTCAAACACCAGGATTAATAATATTTTTGGTAATAATTATATTTACTGTAATAAATATGATTACATAATGTTACACTTAATATTTTTTTTAAACCTAACTGGAGCCCACTAGACCTAGATGTTAAAATAATTAATGACTTCTACCCCACTAAATTTGTCATTTGTCAGTCAATATTATTCTTTACAGAACCTTCAGAATAGATTTACTACCAAAATCTTTACCAACTCACATTAAGAACAACTATATTATAGTCGTCAGTTCTAAACTGCAATATTACGGGGGGTTCTCAAGATAAAAAGTTTGAGATCCCCTGGTCTAGGTTACTAAATAAAGGAAAGTTAGTCACTCTATGAACTTAACACTGAAATTATTGTGTATTTATAAATGTATAATAAAGCCATGTGACTCTGGTTTTATTAAGCAATACACAGGTCAATTCTAATGAAGTCATACAAAGTGCACTGGTAAAGACCCATCCTTCCTGTTCTCCATTAGCAAGTATTTGTTGAGGATTATTAATTTTAGTTTAGACAATAAACAAGAAATATTGTAGTTTACAGATTATAGGTTTAATATTAATACTGTACATCATAGATTATAGGTTTATTATTTAGACTGTACATCACAGATTATAGGGTTAATATTAATACTGTACAGATTATAGAGTTAATATTAATACTGTACATCACAGATTATAGGGTTAATATTAATACTGTAAAATACAGATTATAGTGTTAATATTAATACTGTAAAATACAGATTATAGTGTTAATATTAATACTGTACATCACAGATTATAGGGTTAATATTAATACTGTAAAATACAGATTATAGTGTTAATATTAATACTGTACATCACAGATTATAGGTTTAATATTAATACTGTACATCACAGATTATAGATTTAATATTAATACTGTACATCACAGATTATAGGGTTAATATTAATACTGTAAAGTACAGATTATAGGGTTAATATTAATACTGTACATCACAGATTATATGGTTAATATTAATACTGTACATCACAGATTATAGGGTTAATATTAATACTGTAAAGCACAGATTATAGGGTTAATATTAATACTGTACATCACAGATTATAGGGTTAATATTAATACTGTACATCACAGATTATAGGTGTAATATTAATACTGTAAAATACAGATTATAGGGTTAATATTAATACTGTAAAGTACAGATTATAGGTTGATTATTTAAACTGTACATCACAGATTATAGGTTTAATATTAATACTGTAAAGTACAGATTATAGGTTGATTATTTAAACTGTATATCACAGATTATAGGTTTAATATTAATACTGTAAAATACAGATTATAGGGTTAATATTAATACTGTAAAATACAGATTATAGGGTTAATATTAATAGATTCTCAGGTCAATTTTAGTTTTTCAGGTATGAACATTAGGTTCAAAAGACAATCTTGATACTTACTGTTGGTGTTTCTGGATATGGGTGTCAACATTTATACAGTAATAACTTTCATAAATCAATCTGACAAATAACAATGGTGTCATTTTAAACATACCAAATATAGATCTATGCACTAAGTCAGAAAATAATTCAACACTTATTAAATAACCAATAAAAAAACTTTTAATAAACAATTTAAAACAAGATAAAAATGTAAACATATATATAAAACAAATATACAAACTTTTTTTTGTGGTATAGTACTCCTAAAACTCACATATTCTGGTGACTGAACAATCTCGTTTGCAGATTTGCTGTTTAATAAGTGATGCCTTTAAAAGAAGAAAACATAGTTTATAATGTGTTTTTAGTTCACAATAACAAACAAACCTATACTTCACCATACACTACTGAGAATCTTCAATGTCTCAATACAGATTTATTGTTAAATACATACATTTCCAGTAATAAATAGCAGACATACAGCAAGATGTATACTTCAATTACATAGTTGACAAATTGATGCTGTTAGAAAGGTAAAAAAATATACTAGGCAACACAATGAACCCTTGAAAAATTGAATGAGTTAAAAGTTATATTCAACCATTAACCCATCCTCTCAAGCTTTAGTCATCATTAACCTGACATCTTCTGCTACTTTACAAAACACATATTTTCTTCGTTTTTCCTCAACATAACTTTAGTTAAAATTTGATATTTTCAATGCCCTTTTTTTCATGTTAACTAATTATGAACAAGATTTTAATTGCATTATCAGTTTCTGCAAGTTGTAGAGGCCTAAAAATACTTACATTTTTCTTCTTTCTTTTTGTTCCACCTCAAAAGTTAACTTCCCCGTTATAAACTCGGAATAAACTAATACGTGTCTTGGCTTCGATACCAGTCACTCAGCATTTAACTTTTTAAAGTTTTAACTAAAGCAAATGCCAGGCTAAGCCTAAGGTCACTCTCTTTCCAAAAGTGCTTACATTAATAGACTAATACCTGACATACAATGTTAATCTATACCATAAATCAACTTTAATATTACTACGAGTAATTGTGGTAACAGTAATACCAACAAACCTAAGACTTAAGTTTAGCTTTAAGATTTGGGTTTGGAAGGCTAGAATATTAGATTTTCCCTAGTTTTAAAACAAGAATATAAATTTTTACTTCATAAAATTTTAAACTGGAGAATTATGGATAATAAACCAATAAAGAAATAATAATACATCATTCCACTAATAAATTTGTTATCTATAATATTTTCAGAACTCAAAATCTGGAACAAATAATAATTTCATGACAAATTGCGTGTGATTCAGATATTGCAGCGCCCTCAGCAACAATAATGTCGATTTTATGAAAACTTTTGACCTCATTTATTTATTATTTATGAAATGACCAAGTTTCATAAATAATCCTTTGTTTTACTTTTAATTTATAGTTTAATATCGTGGATAGGACGGCCTATATTAATCAACAGTTTTCTTATCATTCTTGTATCGTATGTATATATAGACTAGAATACAGTAAGAAAATACATATAGCAAAATTATTACGGCACATACCGCTCTATGAATTTTCCTCAACCCCAACTTCTCAGGAAGTATCTTTACATCACATAGTGATGCTGAAGGGCGGTTGTGTACGTTTATGTCATCACTCAAGGTCGTAAAATCCGGCTTGTGCCTGTCCAGGGAAGGGAATTGGTGTTCTTTTCTTTCTTGGACAGGTTCTTGATAACAGATGCCGATATTGTCCTTGGTGGGAACTTCAATTGTATGTTGGATCCCCACCTCGATAAGATTGTGGGAGATTCCCTTTCTGGTGATTAGCATGCACAGCCTCTGCATTCAGTGTTGTCGGACTTCGACTTCCACAATGTCTGGTGTGCGCTTTATAGGAATGCTTTTGTTACCACTTGGACTAGTCGGGGCGTATCTTGTCGCCTGAACCATTTCTATGTGACAGTCGGCCTGAAGCGATACCTGGCTAGAACTGCAGTCTATCGGGTTGGTGATGTTTCGTTTCATATGTCTGACCATTGAGCCTTTTTTACCGCATTCCAGGATTTTACCCTTGTTTTTCAGAGTCCTGGAGTATGGAGACTTAATGTCTCCCTCCTCTCCGAGGACGAATTGACTGCCTTTGTCCAAAGCTTCTATTTCATTGACGCCATCAATGAGACCTGGTGGGTGGGTTTTAAATAAGCCTGTACCTCCTTGCTGAGGCATTTGCAAACTCGCCATCTTGCCCTGTGTAGTAAGCAAGACACCTTAGCAGCCTTGCATAAAGGCAGACCAATAAATACTTGCAGACACTGACAGGCTCAAAAAGGACACAGACATATTCCGAGCATCGAGCGTTTCCAGTCTGATGGAGTTGCTTGATCCCAGAACACACTACTTTTTCTTTTAAGTGTTATATATTCGTCATTATGGCAATAAGAGGTTGTTTAGATGACCCAAACATAGTCTGTTATATTTGTAGTAAAAAACAAATGCATAACATTACAGAATTCGTCAAAAAAAAAAGAGTATTATGCATATGAGAACGAACACAAATCATGGGTTCCACATAATGCATCACTTGTGTCCTTTTGGAATTCCAATTGTCTGATGAACGCCTAGAAACCATGGAAATGACTGTTACTTTTGCTCATGTAATGAGGAAGACTATAACTCTTCAAATAAAATTGAAATTTCTTGTTCTGACTTTCAATCTGTTGCTTGGACCTACTGTACCTACATGTATTCCACCAGAGAATCTTGATACAGTTTCAACTCATTCTGAATCTGATGTCAATAGAAATGATGACAGGGGTTGTTTCCAACATGAAACATCTGGTACACCATAACTTTTCAAACAATTTGAACTTAGTCATTTGGTAAGAGATTTTGGGAACCAGACTTTGGGCTGAGAACTTACTTTTCCAGGAACATCATTTTACAGGCTCAGAAATCTTGAGAAAGTAGTCATACCATACTTTTTGTAACAAGATCCTTTGCAACAATATTGCTGAATTAATGCCAATATTAGGAGCTACAGTCTATGAACCAAGTGATTGTTATTTGTTCAATGATTCCTCCAAAACAAGTCTAAAAAGTGTTCTCCTTCACGGAAATAATATATATGAATCTGATCCTGTAGGAAAGTCTAGTACTTCTCAATGAAGTCAAACACAAAGAATATGGTTGACTACTTTGTGGAGACTTAAAACTCTGTGCTTTTGTTGAACGGAACAGCAGAACACGAAACCTACAAAAAATAAGGGCCACACTGAGCCATTGAACGTGAAAGTTTGGTTGGTACAAAGAAAGTCCTGTTACCTCCACTTAATATAAAACTGGGCTTGACGAAGCAGTTTATAAAGGCCTTAAACAAAGATGACGACTGTTTAAAATGTTTACATGGATAATTCCCAGTTCTTTCAGAAACAGAACACGTATTAGAAAATTGTCAAATGTTGAAAAACAAGCGTAGATTGCCTTTTAATGATGTTATTGACAGTTATTTATGAAACAAAATGGACCCAAGTTACGAAAAACGATAACATGGTTGCATGTTGAATATTTCCAGGAGAAAGGTTTCACCAGGACATCGTTGAAAGTGTAACATGACAATAATGATTGACCACTGTTTGTCATTGAAAGATGTTCCATATGTAATACATAAAGACCACAAGACGTAGTTTTTGAGACTAAATTCACACAAAAAATCTGGTTAAATGTGGATATTTGTTTAACATCATTGTACCTCCCTTCAGTTCATTTGTAGCTTTAGTAATAAACTTAATAAGTTTTTTAAAAATTCATTGTAGGGATGAAGTAATAATTCAACTGGTTTTCTTCCTTCCATTGTAAGAAAAAACGAGTATCATTTTCTAAATCTGCATATTTGAATTAATTAAAACCAAAACAACTTGTACGAAGTTCAAATTTGCAGGTGTTTTTATTTTGAAAATATATAATTATTATTATTGTGACGAGTTATTTTATATGAACGGTGCATTGTGACAACCAGGTCCGAAAGCAAAGTTAGCTATAAAGATTTTTTCATTTCGCTCTTAAGACATAGCTAGCTCTGATCAGAAGCTATTATTAATTTATCGATGTAATGTTTACAGTATCAAAATCATAATTTCACAAGCAAAACACAAGTCATGGAGTTCAATGTATGTATACTGAACATATGTTTTACCTTCTTTTAATAATAATCTATCATACCCTCCTGTTATAACTGAACAATTATTTATATATTGTAAAACTACTAATACAATATTTTATTATTAATGTTGAAATACTGGTTCAAAAATTCATAGTTAATGGATTTAGCAAAGAAAGTTTAAATAAAATAATTAAATTGTTCTGTAATAATTATAAGAATGTATTCAGTAAAGACACTTTACTAAAAGTTTCTGACTACTAGGTTTAGTTGTGAGTAAGGTCATCTGAACACGCTGGCACTACTTGATGTGAACCTGACATGACAAGATTATTAAGGCCCCGTCACACCAAACATGCTTGGCCTTTCAGCCACAGGGGCATTATAATGTAACGGTCAGTCTCACTATTTGTTGGTAAAAGTTCTGGCAGTGAGTGGTGATGACTGACTGCCTTCCCTCTAGTGTTTACATATGTTATTACACTTACATCAATACAGCATGGATTGTCACCATCGTTATCCCTAAAACTAATAACTACAAATCACATTAACAGTTTTAACACGCAAAAAAGCTGTAAAAATTGTGTAAGTGATAAAAATAATGTCGTGTAATTTTCTAGTAGTCAAATATGAATCTATTTAATATGGACCTTTCACCAAAAACTTGTTACTGAAACTAACTGTTAACACCTACACCAATAACAATTTATCAGTACTATGCTCGATATATTATAAAAATATTTGCATAAAAGTCATTATAATGGTTGTGCTAAGTTGTGCTACTCAACCAATTATCAAGGAGATCTTTGTCTGAATTTATTTTAGAATTTTTAATTTCAACTGGAACACCAACCAGTTTCTTACCATATATATTGTTGTAGCAAATTAAAGCTGGTTAAACTGTAATCTTATTACACCAAGCTTGCCAGAGGTCTGCATGTTACCTTGTACCCAGGACTAACTACACTGTTGGTTCGACAGAGCATTCTCAAAGTCTTATGATGACAAACAATGTCTTAGTGAATAGTGTTTATTTATTTATTGTACATGTTTAATTCAACTTGTTTTGTTCCTTTCATGTTGGTAATATACCATAATTAAATTTATGCATCAACAAATGTCATTGTGTGTTTTCTACATGGATAAAAACCATTCATCTATTTTTGTCAAGCTAGTGTTTTTTACATTCTAAGATCAAAGGTTATGTATGTGTTAGTACCAGAAACAAAAGTATCTAAATAAACCTTTCTGTAACACAAAGTTTTATTAAAACTGTTACACACAGTACTTAAGCACGAGGCCCACCACGGAAAGGAAGCAAACTTGCTACCTGCAGCCCTGGAATCTTGTCCATATCCTAAAATAAACAAAATATTTACTCTTATGTTTATAAGAAACATTAGTGTGAAAACAATTACTTCTTACAATATTAATCACCAGTGCAAAAACAAATTGTTTTTAAAGACTGACTTATTTATAAAAAACTTATCTGACTTTGATATATATTACTTACTAACATAAAAACTACTTACTTATAAAAAACTTATCTGACTTTGATATATATTTTACTTACTAACATAAAACTACTTATTTATAAAAAACTTATCTGACTTTGATATATATTACTTACTAACATAAAAACTACTTATTTATAAAAAACTTATCTGACTTTGATATATATTACTTACTAACATAAAAACTACTTATTTATAAAAAACTTATCTGACTTTGATATATATTACTTACTAACATAAAAACTACTTATTTATAAAAAACTTATCTGACTTTGATATATATAACTTAGTAACATAAAAACTACTTGTTTATAAAAAACTTATCTGACTTTGATATATAGTACTTACTAACATAAAACTACTTGTTTATAAAAACTTATCTGACTTTGATATATATTACTTACTAACATAAAAACTACTTATTTATAAAAAACTTATCTGACTTTGATATATATTACTTACTAACATAAAAACTACTTATTTATAAAAAACTTATCTGACTTTGATATATATTACTTACTAACATAAAAACTACTTATTTATAAAAACTTATCTGACTTTGATATATATTACTTACTAACATAAAAACTACTTATTTATAAAAAACTTATCTGACTTTGATATATATAACTTAGTAACATAAAAACTACTTGTTTATAAAAAACTTATCTGACTTTGATATATAGTACTTACTAACATAAAAACTACTTGTTTATAAAAAACTTATCTGACTTTGATATATATTACTTACTAACATAAAAACTACTTATTTATAAAAACTTATCTGACTTTGATATATATTACTTACTAACATAAAAACTACTTGTTTATAAAAAAACGTATCTAACTTTGATATATATTACTTACTAACAAAAAAACTACTTATTTATAAAAACTTATCTGACTTTGATATATATTACTTACTAACATAAAAACTACTTATTTATAAAAACTTATCTGACTTTGATATATATAACATAGTAACATAAAAACTACTTGTTTATAAAAAAACTTATCTGACTTTGATATATATAACTTACTAACATAAAAACTACTTATTTATAAAGATTGACTTATTAACAAAAACATAAAGATGATGACCTACCATTTGTTTCAACATCTCAGTAGTATCAGGATCCACTTCAATGACATCTAAGTCAATGGCTGAAACCTGTGACAAAACCAAACCATAGTACTCAGTATACATTACTGTTCTTTAATGTCACTGAACTTCATTTTTGAACAGTAAATGTTAACCAATAATTTACAATCATTTCTTACAATGTTAAAAACAGACATTGTCCCATTTTCCAAACACCAATATCACATGACAAACATAACTTAGGATCATTCTAGTGATATAAGAAAAGGTTGAAATACATTTATCAGACATCAATATTTTCATAAATAAAATACTTATGAGAACTTATAAAAGAAAATGAGATACTTCAACACCTATTTTACCAAAGTGATGCATCAGGATATTTAAAGTTAACTAACTTCTCATAATAAGTAATCTTCAGTGTTATTATAACAAGTTTTAAACATCTTTATGAAGTTATCATTTCATTCACAGTCCAGATGTTGTGGTGATGTTACATAAGTAACATGTTGCACAGATGTGGCAGACACGTTGTATCCTACTTTATTTTACACTCAGAACGTCATTGAATATTTAGGTTAACTTAACCAAAATTAAACCAATATAGAGGAACACCTTCATACCTATACTAATTAACAACCTAACACCTAACTTTGACACCATCTACAATCCCGTACCCATTTATACTCTTGTCCCTAAGACATGTGCTCGGCAACGGTCTGTTACAAACTCTCTCTTTGTTAACCTGAAGATGACCTGAGAAGGTCAAACTGTTTTTCTTTATTTTAATAAGTTTTAACACCCATACTAGTTGTCCTAAGATACATTCTTATTTCAAGTGGGTTTCTCGTTGTTATGGGGATTTTACATGAATTGTAAGTCTATAGTGTTTCTTTGTGTACTGTGTTACCTGTTTAAAACAAACTACATTATGCCATTGTTAACATGTGATCCTAACAAAATGACATTTATTTCATTCAACAGTGCAGAAAATAAAAACTATCCCTAATTTTGTGAAGATAAAACAACTGGAGATTATTAACCAATATAAAAACATTATCCATAATTTACAGAAAAAACTACTAAACATCATGTTAAACTCAAAATATAAAGAACAAATTACCTATTAAAAAAAATTAATCCAGACCATCAACTGGCCTGTTGCATTCAACCAGAAATGTATGGACAATGCAACATCAATCAAGTCAACAATAAGAACAACAAGAGAAGATCCGCTAACACAAAAAACTAGAAAAACTAAAGTGCCACCAACAAAATAGACACCAACACGGCAAAATCAACCAACTTCTTAATTAAGAGATTCGAATGACCATGAAGCAATGAAGACATACAAGGCACTCAGCTTCACAGTAACACTGAGACATATTCCATCCATAAAATGAGTCTGCCTGCTAGAAAACTGGTGATGCACTCCAGACAAACTGAAAACAACCACCAGAAAAAGACAACTTTAACAATTCCACCAACAGCCAACAACCTATCTTTCCAGGTAGAACTGAAAACATCTATTTCCCTAAAACACCTAAAAACAGTATATTAAACAACTTTAACAAATATTTTTCATGCAAAACCATCAACATAATTTTGCAGAACAGAAATCTAAAAAACAACCCCACACAAAAAAAGATATTAATTCTACAAACAACTTAAAACAAGACAATGACATCAAAATTCTAAGGGCAGTGCTATAGTTATTATGAACACAAATGAATACATTCAATAAATGAACAGGTTATTAGATACAAACAAATTCAAACTACTAAACACAAATCCATCAAAAACACATGAAAACCAATTAAACAAAATACTACTGCAAATGAAAAAAACCGACACAATCTCAGAAAACATTTATTCTTACCTATAGAAAACAGACTCATGTACAACACAACTATACAGCATACCCAAACCTCACAAATCAGATTGTCCACTACGACCCATAATGTCGACCTATGAATCATTTAACTATAACCTCAGTAAATATATAGTGTGGACATTTTCTAAATATGTAACATCAAGACTCTTTTAACTTTAAATATATTCTTAATCAACTAAATCATAAAGCATTAATGGTCAGTTTGATGTAATCTTCCTCTTCACAGAAGTCCCCACAACTGAAGTCTGCAAGATAGCTTTAGAACTTTATATTCAAGACCCCCAACCACTGATACACATCCACAGTAACCAATTAGCAACCCTTATAGAATTCACTACCACCAAAGATAACTTTATGTTCAATATAAAAATGACCAACAAATAAATGACCCAAGTATGGGGAATCCTGTGTCATTAGTTTCAGCCAACATTTTTATGATACAGATTGAATCACAAGCACCCTTACACCCACCACTATACTGATACAGGTCTGATGATGATACAACTGTTGGATTCACACTACAGAACACACAGTTTATTCAATCACATTAACACGATACACCCCAACATTAAGTTCACCTGTGAACAGGAAAAAAACTAACCAAACAGCATTTCTTAAGTTAAAAATCACTAGAACTGATACACAATTCAAAACAGAAATCCACAGAAAAATGATCCATATTGGATTATACATTTCCTGGGACACAAAACAAAACAAAAACTCAACCTATTAAGAAACCAAATAAACACAACCACAAAACTATGTTCACAAGGTAAAATTAAAGATGAAATCAACAAAATAAAACAACACTTCATCAACATCAACAAATTTCCTCAAAAAGCTGTGGTAAAAATTATACACACACACCTAGACCAACAACAGTAAATCCCAAGAAACAACAAACTACAAAACCTTACACTGCTGTATACCATATGTTCCCGACATCAGTGAAAAAATAACCAACATATGGAAAAAACTTATAACAAAACACAACATTCCAGTAAACACCAAATTTACTGGAGAAAAATGGAAACTTGGTTCAAACAACAACAAAACTTCAAGCATCTTTAAACTCTGCAAATCAAATAAACACAACATAATCACAGAAAACACCCAGATACTATGTTGGGAAACAAATATAAACAAACACAAAATCAAAGAAGCCCTACTTATACAGCAACTAAAACCAAAATTCAACCAATATAAAGGAACAACTTTACCAATTAATAACCTAACTTCAATGCTGTGCCTGTTTACATTCTTTCTTAAGACATGTGCCAGGCAGTGGTCAACTGCAAACTCTTTGTTAACCTGAAGATGACCTAATAAGGTCAAAACATTGTTCTCTTTTTTATTTTAATAAAAGTGTTAATACCCATACCAGTCATCTTGAGATAAATTTTTAGGTTAACTTTAGGCTTAGCATTACTCATTTAACTTTTAACCTTTCAACCATACTGCTCCAAGGTTACTACTGACAGTAATTAATTCTAATGTTTATCATGTTTCACAATTCCAGTTACACATTTCACCGTATTAACTTCTACCTTTTTCACACTTGACCACAAACACAATTATGATCAAACCTTAACCACGTTTTACCAAAACATCAAGTAACAAAAGCCTGAAATACAGAGTCTCAACTGGTACAGACAATCAGAGACATTACTTGTGGCGTGACAAGTAACAAGCTTGAAGACAAAATTATTTGAACTTACATCCGGTACATAGTTGTCCCTGCGCTCTCTCTCTTCTTCTTGAAGTTTGATGGAGATCCCTCGAACGGGTCCTCTCTGTATTCTTTTCATCAAGTGAGTGACAAACCTGTTAATTAAAAACAGTAATATCTGAATAATTGATTTTAATAAAATTACATGCTCTATAGCCTTGCACAACAACTCATTACAAAGTTAAAACCACTGTTCACTTTTCAGGAAATCAATTATTCCTCTTTTATAAATCCTTTAAAGTGCTACCATCTACTGCTTCACCTACATGGTATTTGTAACACAGTTGTAACATAAAGAAACTCCAGTGAAACATTTTCAAATATATTTTCTCGAAATTGCACTTACCAAATAGACATTGGGAACAACTATTATATTTTAGTCACTAACAAGTATAATCTAATATTTTTTTGAAAGGTTACAATATGTAAGAACATTTTCTCTTCACAAGAAGTAAAGCACAAAATATCTAATTATGAAGAATGATTAGTAATTATCACAAACATACAGTTCAAGAAAGAAATAAAACACCTTACCCAGCAATCTTGTTCCTCAACTTTTTGCTTGGTATTATAGCAATCTCTTCACATATCCTTTTATTTGTGTGGAAATCCAGAGTAAGACGTGTGTAATATTTTTCAATTATTACACGTGATGCCTTTTTAACCGTCTTAGTTCGGACTCGACCCTGAAATAATAAAAATAAGTAGCCATAATGTAAATTAATACGTACATAAATTATGGGGCATTAACGTTCCTGTTGCTCCATTAAGGATCTCCTGACTCCATAACTTTCTATAACTAAATAAAACTACTCACAGCTTTGATCCATCAAATATTCCTTTATTATACTACTGTAAAGACACTGTTTATACCACTCTGGTTTTACCATAACATTGTTACAAAGTAAATACCCAATGCATTTCTTCTGTTCTAAAACTGGAAATCAATTTTGGTTTAATGGGATTGAAGACAGACTCCTGTTGTGCCAACTCTATTTAAAAAACAAACAAACTAGTTATGATACAAATAAGGAAAACACAGTAACCACTGAATAATTTACCTTTCTCAATGCACGGTGCATCCAACAGTTCTAAACACTGTCCACTTTTCATTCAAAATAAACTTGTGTATGTAAAAACAATAAAAGTAACACTTTCACATAGTGGTTCTGTTATATAATAGTGTTTAATCTTTAAGATGACCAACTCAATGTTAAAGTTGCTGAAAATATCACTTTGAAAAGTAATACCAAACAATTACATCTGCCCGAGAGTGTACGTTACGGGTTATTACAGATGATCACCAAAAACCAGAAAGCACTAAATCCACTTGTGAAATTAAAATAATTATTACTAATAATGTTTTATACACTAAAGTGAGTCTTTTATCTGACCTGAAACTTCCTTCATATGACCATGAGTGAATTAATTAATTGTGCAGATATAATTCATTTAATCAAGAGCTAGTTTGCTCTTTACTGACCACTCGCAAGTTTTTGACAGCTAAAGTTATATATTTGTGACAAATATTAATGTTCAATGTTAATCTAATGAAGTTAAATGGTTTGCAATGTTCGAAACCTATACAGGTTCCTGGTAAAGTCTCTGAAGTTCCAAATTAATAAGCATCAACCACAACTCTGGTTTTTCAGGTTTATAGTATAGAAACTTTATATTAAGTAGCAATGTAGATAATACATTAGGGTTTACATATGTTGTTGATTCTTACACTTAAGAATTTTCTCCAATTTTACTGGATAGGCAGGACTTTTACAACAGAGATTAAACAGTATACATAATGTATTTTATAAATTCAACATTAAAATAGATATATAACAATATATCTGTCCTCCTTAACGAATTAATAATTGACATGAGACAATTTTTAACCATTATGTATATATATACACACACACACACTGATAAAGATACATTTAATATAATATACTGTCAGAGATTGGTTTGTTTTGAATTTTGTGCAAAGCTACACAAGGGCTATCTGCACTAGCCATCACCACCCACTGCCAGCTCTTTGGCAACTCTTTTACCAACGAATGGTGGGATTGACCAATCACATTATAATGTCCCACAGCTGAAAGAGCGAACATGTTTGGTATGACTATCTGCACTAGCCATCCCTAATTTAGCAGTGTAAGACTAAAGTGAAGGCAGCTAGTCATCACCACCCACTGCCAGCTCTTTGGCAACTCTTTTACCAACAAATGGTGGGATTGACCAATCACATTATAATGTCCCACAGCTGAAAGAGCGAACATGTTTGGTATGACGAAGACTCGAACCCATGATTCTCAGATTGCTAGTCGAGTGCCTTACCCACCTGACCATGCTGGGCCTGCTGTGAAGGAATTATACAACTTTAATCATAACAGTATATAACAATAGTGCCTTACCCACCTGACCATGCCGTGCCTGCTGTGAAGGAATTATACAACTTTAATAACAACAGTATATAACAATCAATACAGATAACCTTACAATCATAAAATTACATGTTAATGTACTTCTGCACATGTTCTCAACCCCTCTGACATGGTCACTCTCCAAATCATATTCTTGTGATGTTATACTCTAATTTAACCGTCTTCTGTCAGTGTGTCGTGATCAGTGTAATAACAACAAGTTCTGATGCAAATGTTATAAAACTAACCCTAAAGTAAATATTTCTTTTTACATAGTTGAACAGTTATTTTTGTAACAATTAAAATTTTTAGGAAAATAACAAACAGTGTTCAATACCTCTATTGTCTGGTTAAAGTGAAAGACTTATCACAGTAAAGGGACACAAATACAAGGTAAGTAGACAATAAAAATTTGACCTTTTTAAATATAAATAGAAACATTTCAGAGTCCTTGAACTTTTGATTTTTCTTCAACAGGTTTGTTAATGCCAGAAAATTATTTTACAAAACTTACTGTAATAACCAGCCTTTCCCAAAAATGTCATTAAACCTTTCTTGTTAGTAGGACTTGTATAATTCACAACACAATCAACTTTAACTTGAATGTCAGAATTACTCAGTTTGAAGTTACATTTATTTCTGTTATTTTCAAGTTCACAGGTGACTGTGTCAACTGTCACCAGTATCTATTATTTGTCCTTGGGTAAATTTCTTTGCCTGAGCTCAAGTCACGGTAAATGAGGGAAATACATCTGGATTCTCCTCAACAACACTGCCATCCTCAGATGAAACAGTGATCAGCTCACTAACCGTTCTGGGTCTGGATTCTCAACAACACTGCCATCCTCAGATGAAACAGTGATCAGCTCACTAACCATTCTGGGTCTGGATTCTCAACAACACTGCCATCCTCAGATGAAACAGTGATCAGCTCACTAACCATTCTGGGTCTGGATTCTCCTCAACAACACTGACATCCTCAGATGAAACAGTGATCAGCTCACTAACCATTCTCGGTCTGGATTCTCCTCAACAACACTGCCATTCTCAGATGAAACAGTGATCAGCTCACTAACCATTCTGGGTCTGGATTCTTCTCAACAACACTGCCATCCTCAGATGAAACAGTGATCAGCTCACTAACCATTCTGGGTTCAGCAACAACTTTTCTCCCAGCCACATCATTTCCTAACAACAGTGAAACATCCTTAACTGGCAAAATAAGTCTTAATCCACCACAACTGGTCCTGAACTAGATCTAATATTAAATAAGTTATTAAAAGGAACTCTGAAAAAGCCAATCTCAATACCCTGAGCAATAAAAGACTCACCAGTGGCAGAACTTGAACCTAAAGACAGTATGGGTCATTCCATGTCAAGTCATCCAGATTTTGGAAAATTTTCCAGGTGACCCCCTCAAAATGCCTTGAAAAAATTCACATGTGCTCATCTACCCATGTAATGAAAACTTGCCAGAAATTAGATCAATATCTCTAATAGTTTCTGATTTACAGCCCTGTAAAATTTAAGGTGTTTTTTTTGGCAAATTCATTTTCGAGCAACTTTGGCTGCTTAAAGCTGCAAGAGTAATGGTGGTAAGGCTGAAATTTGCTACACTGACTGAATTAATCTCGTAGAATTCAAAACTGGTCTCAAACCATGTTTATCTATCTTAGCATTTTCATAGTGAGGCTGTAAAATCACCTGAAAACCCAAAATTGTAAAAAAAATTGGTTTATTTAATAAGCCATATCTCTGAGACTTAATATGATACAGTGCTGAATTTTGTTTTTAAATTTCCTATAACACATCAGTTGATAAATCAGCAATTGTTGTAATTAAAAGTCTATTAGATCTCCTGTAAAAAAATGTAGTTGCATGCAAAATTTTATGATTTAGCTAAAAATAGCCCTACTTCATCCCACTATTTAACCATGTCACCAGTTATTCAGCCTTTTCAGATTTTTACCATATATTCTTACATCTCTGAATAAGATGTACAAAAAAACACTCAGGATGGTGTTCAACCTACTTTTTGAGTAATAATTTTTTAAAGTATCCTCTGACCATACGTTTTGTACTTGAAAAACAAACTTCACTTCAGATGTGTTACTGTGTGCAAATATATCCATACAATTTTGAAATAATTTATGAATACCATTGAAAGATTCTAATCAGCCTTTACCATATATTCTTACATCTCTGAAAATGATCTTCAAAAAACTCAAGGTTGTATTATATAAAAATCAATTGTGTACGAGAAGGCTATCAGATGATGATGTGTACATAGTTGTAACTGTTGGTAGTAGCAGTGAAAGTGATGCTACAGCAGCTCAAATAGGGTCTAATGATAGCAATGACAATTATCAACCAGGGAAATACGTGGCATGCATATACAATCATGAATGGTATGTGGGAAACATAAAAGATAGATCAGATGAACATCCCGATGTGTTGGTGTCATTTATGAAGAAACGAACTGTTCTCATGGCCTGCAAGGTCACATAAAGATGAAAGCTGAATTTCTTTCAAACATATTCTTTGTCTGATAAGTGCACCTACTATGCAAGGCAGGAGTGCTAACCACTAACTTCTAAGTCAAAGTGATCTCAATATAACCAAACTCAAATTTTAGAAATTTATTCAAGCTGTCTGAACAAATCAGTGTTTATTTGATGTTGTTAAGGCTAATTTATCGCCAAAGCAGTTTTTGAAACATTTCATTGTCACGATTATTGCAGTTTGGTGTGACTATAATTTTTCTCAGTTATACCCTGTTGTAGCACTATGCTTTTTGTGTCTGATTTATCTTTGCATTTATTATATTATGAATCTTAAACTCAGCCATATCTGCATAACATTGATGCATACACAATATATTTGCATTGCCATGTGATATAACTGGTTATGCCAATAAACTTGTTCAGAAATGAATTAATTCTTTCTTGTTTCTTACAACTTCATTATTTAACATTGTGAAAGGCTGGTTAGAATATTTCAGTGGGATTCATAAAATTCTGACAAGTATTTTTCCAAATTGTATGGATATATTTGCACACAGTAACACACCTGAACTGAATTTGTTTTCAAATAAAAAACGTATGGTCAGAGGATACTTTAAAAATTTATAACTCAAAAAGGAGGTTGAACACCATCTTGATTTTTTTTGTAGATCATATTCAGAGATGTAAAAATATATGGTAAAAATCTGAAAAGGCTTAATAACTGGTGACATGGTCAAACTGTGGCTTGAAGTATGGCTATTTTTAGCTAAATCATAAAATGTTGCATGCAGCTATATTTTTTACAGATCTAACAGACTTTTCATTACAACAATTGCTGATTTATCAACTGATATGTTATAGGAAATTAGAAAAAAATTTCAGCTCTGTATCATATTAAATCTTAGAGATATGGCTTATTACATAAAGAGATAAACTTGGTTTGAGACCATTTTTGAATTCTGTGAGATTAATTCAGTCAGTGTAACAAATTTCAGCTTTCTACCACCATTACTCTTGCAGCTTCAAGCAGCCAAATTTGCCCGAAAATGAATTTGTCAAAAATACAGAAAAATTAACTGAAGTTTACATGGCTGTAAATCAGAAACTATTAAAGATATTGATCTAATCTTTGGCAGTTTTTCATTATATGGGTAGATAAGCACATGTGAATTTTTTCAAGGCATTCTGTGAGGGTCACCTGCAGCCCCCTAGATGATTTGATGTGAAATGATCCGTATACCATCTAACAACTTAGTTGCTTCAGTATCATATAAAATACTTATGGGAATAGTGTTAGTAGTTTCATTTGTCAAACACATAGAATCAAAAAGCACAAAAGTTCTAAATTTCTCCCAAACTACATCAGCCTTCACACCGATGGCTAAATCAACGTGAGGTGATCTGGCAAAACCACGTCCACATGAGAATACAAATGTACTGGGTGTTGTCTCCTTTTCTTTTTCAAATGCCAGTAATTGGACATAATACAATCAAGATGTTTACAAAAATGGCAAATGGACCTTCTTAGTTTTATCCTAATTGCCAGAAGATTTCAAACTGTACATAAGAATCTTCAACTGTAATGGATTGGACTGATACAGATTTCTACTGAAAAGGCACAAATTTATTTTTATGAAAAGTGATTTCATGTGTAAAGTAAGTTCTGAGGTCATTGAACAATGTTTAACTTCCTCAGTTAGAAATGATTTTCTTAATTAGTCAAAACTGTTGTCAACATGCACAGAATTACACCACCAATCAAAATATATTTATTTTTCATGGGCAAATTCCATACAAGTTTGGCTACCTTGCTTGCAATAAACTTGAAACTTTTGGCAGTGAGCTTCCAGTATCTTGTATCCTTTCAGAAGAGCTGCTTTAACCTTATAATTTCTACAGTCTTATACAAAGGGAACAATGTAAAGTTCTAATACTTTACTAGCTAAAAAATTCTATAATAATAAAGATTTGTTTATATTAAATTTATGATACAACATCGGTGCGCGGATGTTAAATTCACACACTCAGAATTAAGAAATAACAATTAGATTCGCTCCTACCCAAATACTGCCTCGTTACTAACTGTACAATTTCGAACTTCGTCTGTATCATTAATACAAAGGTGTAAAACAATATGTCTACTACTAGCTTCTCACTAAGCCTAACTGGTTAACGGTATATTGGCAAGATTCCACTTTACCCTCAATTACAGAATACATTGTTTCAAGTTCTTATTTTTCGTTATTCAACACATAAAAAATAAAATTAAAAATATCTCGACCCAATAAACCAACTAACCAAAATATGTGAATCTCTAAATATACACCTACCATTTTTCGATCAGTACACTATTTATACAGCGTGCTGCGATGTGGATGATGGGAAATTACTCTTAAAGAGGTCGCTTCGAATACAATGGGCTGAGAAAGATATGTTTAGAAAGTTCATATAGTCTGATTGAAATAATTAAAAGAAAAATATTAGTTTCTTGTAATTTGATACACCATAAGTACAGTACCTTCAAAGTTATTAACTTTTTTGCTTGTTTTCTTCTGTGTGACTTACTTATATTAAAAAAGAACTACAAATTTTGTAGACATTTTAAAATATTCCATGTTTTTGAACTACAGAATTTACTAATTTTATTTGCTAGTTGTTTCTCGAAAACTTTCAACGTTTTAGTAAAACTAAGATGAAATAAAAGAATTATTGTTGCAACCCAAAGCTATATAATGGGATATCTGCGCTCTGTCAACTGCCTGACATCTAACAGTGGATTATTGAGTTCCAAAGACATTAAGTAACAACTGACCTATCAAGGGACGCGCAGGGGAAAATATAGGAATAACGTTGTGATATGAATTTATTGATTTAATATACAGTCTAAATTTAGGTCATATTTTATAGAAAAGGACATAATTAATTCAAATTAAACATTTCTTTTTAATAAATGCTTGATGAAAGCAGCAATAACATTTGTTTAGTTTGTCTATTAAAAGTTCTGTCATATCCTAAAGACAGCTGGTATGAGTATTAAAACTAATTAACCTACTCTCTTTGTTAATCTGAAGCTGATCTATGAAAATTGAAACGTTGTTCTGTAATTTATTGTAATTCAAGCCAAACGAAAAAAATACATATCAAAGACAATGCACAAATTAAAACGATTCCCACGGTACAGGTCATAATATGGGATACAAAATATGCCCTGAGTTTGTTTGTTTTTTTAGTTTATTTTTCTACATCAAAAACAAATTTATTTTTTAATCTTATAGATCAGTTCGAAACTACAGATATGGTAGTTTAGTCGAACGTGAATTGCCTGTTTAGTTTTCAACTTGTTACCATTTGTTCAGGTGAACTTAATTACTTAAAAATAATTTAAACCATTTTTTTGCGATAAACGAATTGTATTATTTTTTGAATAAACTGATATTGAAAATTTATTTAATAATTGGAATAGGGTTAAGGATAACAGTTCGTAAGAAGTAAGTTTTTAACACTTACATAGTATATATTGTATACAACTAAGTTTTTAGTGAAATTTTATGGTACAACATGGCTGCGCAGATGTAAAATTTCAATACACCTTTGTATTGAACTAAGTATTGACAACTTCTGAAAACACTGGCGTTTAACTAATAATAATTAATTATCTTAATCAGACAGTAAAATTAATAGTAATAAGTTATCGTGTTACTTAAATTTGTCAGTTAGGGTTATATTTCTTGGCATGTTTAAAATAAAAATGTTAGTGATTGCACCAAAGCAAGCAATAAGTTAAGAATTGTATTCTAATGTTTCAAGTTTACTGAAACAGATTTTCTACCATTCAATAGTGTTTGGACTTATTGTAATTATCAACGTGTTTCTGTTTTTTTTTGTGTTTTTTTAATATTATTGAGTTGTTTAAGTTTAAGTGACAGACAAATAAGTTGGTATACCTAAAAGTATATTTTATTTTTTCTCATAGAAATGGAAAGTTCTCATAGTAAGCTGACCCCATCATGTCAAGCACGGGTTGAACGTAACAGACAGAGAGCTCTTCTCTTACGGCAGGCTAGGTTGGCAAAGCAGTGCCCACAAGTCCGGTAAAAATAAAAGTGTAGTTTTGCTGTAGTGTTGACAATGTTAAAGGTGATTTACATTGTTAGACTAATGTTAAGGTGAAGAATGGATACAAATTATTTTTTACATGATGGATGTTTGCTGAAAGTGTTTCTGTAACTAAAATGTTCAAACATGCAGAGTTAGCTGTACTTGTGTATATTGTAGAATATCTGGTAACTGTAACTGTGGTTCCAGGTTGAATTAAATGTCTGATGTTTTCATCTAACAAACTGTCAGATGAGATCGCTGAGTTGTGTGTAAATATGATTTATTGTGACAATATTTCTGTGTAATATAGGAACGTCAGATGTTTAAAGCAGACATGAACCACATTGTTTATTAATAGTCCAGTTAATATTGTCATTATTACAGATATTGAAAATTTATTGAATAATTGGATTAGTGGTAAGGATAACTCAGCTTTGTATACAAGGCTTGTAATTTAAATTAAAAGTTTCATAGGAACTTGTTACTGGTTTGACTATTTAAGAATACATTATGTAGCTAATTAGCAGGTGTCTCCATATTGGCCAGTTAATTAAATGTGAAGGCATGATACTTAAGTGTAATTGTTACCACATGGTTTAGATTATTTCACTGCCACCTGAATAAATAAATAACTCTTCCAGTGACAGGTTTATTTTTATATAAACATGTTTTAAGAGTGACACTTTCTTCTTGACGTTACAGAGTTCCAAAAGTCAAACCCTAATAACTTGAAAGGTTTTAGTTTACTGTGTAAACAAAGACAACTAACTGTATGTTTTTATTATGAGAACATTCTTGGTACTGTGTTTAACATGACTGAAACTGTTGAAGTATAGAGTTACTAGATGGCTGGAGTAGGTTTTGAATACAGAGTGAAGCCAGAATAAGGTTGACCTCATTTGTATTTACTTGTATCTCCAAAACAGTCTCTTATGTAGGGCAAGTGTTTGGGCTTGTTTTTAGCTGCTGCTTCCTTTTTTGCCCTTTAAGTAGAACCAGTATGTTTGTGAATTTTGCACAAAGCTACTCAAGGGCTATCTGTACTAGCTGTCCCTAATTTATCAGTGTAAGACTAGAGAGAAGGCAGCTAGTCATCATCACCCACTCTTTGGGTTACTCTTTGACCAATGAATAGTGGGATTGACCATCACATTATAATGCCCCCATGGCTGAAAGGGCGAGCATGTTTAGTGCAACCGGGATTCAAACCCGCAACCCTCGGATTATGAGTTGAACGCCTTAACCCACTTGGCCATGCCGGGCCACAGCAGAATCGGTAAAACTTTTTCTATGTCAAATGTTTCTTGTGAGTGTAAGAAAAGGCTTAATTTTAGTTTTTACTTGACTATTACATGATATTTTGATAGTGAAACACAATACAGATGAACATGACATGACACAGTACACAAACTTTGTCATATTATTGTGTAAATAAAAGTTTGATTTCTCAAGAAGTTTTTGTTGTCATTAAGTGAATCTTTGTTTCTTCAAGGAGAAACCACTTGCCTTATTGAAAGCTTGCAGTTATTTGATGGTATTTCTGTTACTGCCATTATACACCAATTTTTATTTTTTCTTTCACATTGGAATAGTAAATAACTATTTTTACAACAGTAATTATTTGAATGTACATTAGAGAAGAAATTGAAAACAAGACAAGTAACAGTAATTATTTGGATGTACATTAGAGAAGAAATTGAAAACAAGACAAGTAACAGTAATTATTTGGATGTACATTAGAGAAGAAATTGGAAACAAGACAAGTAACTTCAGACCTAAAGACACTGGTGGTGGTTTTCTACTGGAAGAAGATGTTCCAACAAGACGAGTGGTTGTTCTACCAGCTCCACCGGTGGTTCGACCGCAGTGTGAAGAATGTGGGAACGATTTTGTCCACTCGTATCTTAGCCTTCATTTCAATGTCCTGGTCTGTGACAGCTGTAGGTAAGGAAACAGATAAAATTTTGGGTTCTTCAGTAGCTTCTGCAAAACACTCATAAAGAAAATAGCATAAAAATATTTTTGTAATATAAAAAAGTGGTATTTGTTGGACCTCTGTAATTTATTCCAATCTGTTATAGGAATATGACAACAACAATCAAACTTTAAGAAACCTTACAGGTCTTTAAAAAAACAAAACTTGCAAACCATGAACTTATTTTATCAGATAAGTTGCTTAATAATTTTAAAACTAAGCTTCTTCTGTACAGAAAACAAAATTTCATTTAGGTTTTCAAAAATTTGTTTGTTATTCCAACACAGTTCTTCCCTCCTCTCACAGGATTAACTTTTCCAGTGTATGTGGAAACTTTTTTTATAATGCATACCACAAATCTTCCACCCACCCCCACCCCTTTCTGGAATCAAAGATTCCAACATGTATCACATGCAACTCATTATAAACTAGAAACCAGACCCACCTGTAACGTCCTCTATCACAAGATACCAGTTTTGTGATGTTTAATACTATATTATTTATGACTAGTAGAAAGTCACAATTTTAACTTGTTGCATGATGTATTATGTTACATTGTTTTCTGTGCAGAGAACTGTCAATTTCACTTTAATACCAAACTTTCCTCTGGTGAGAAATACATCGACAACTTCAACTGAGTGTTTAGTAGCTCATTTTGCAGAGTTAAGTAACCAGGAAAATTGTGATAGTTGTAGGACTTTGTATGCATTTTGTGTTATTATTCTATGTTCTTTGGTGCTTTACATAACTTAATAATAAATGTTTAGGACAATAATACCATTAGTATAACAAAGTATGGTTAAGTTTTATTGTGAGCCAACAGCAGTCCTCGGACAGGACAGTAATAAATCCATTCCCCTTGGTGGACACAACAGATAACCCACTGTGGTGTTGCTATAACAAAACACACACAGTCAACACGAAAAACAAAACAGGTGAATATTTTATTTCTTGTTTTCTATGTGTATTTCTTTATTATTATAAAACTAATTAAATTATTGAAGTTAGAAACAGCTTAAAGTAGATAACGTAGGATAAAGAACAGTAGTAATAAGTTATACTTTCAAGTAGTCTGTGTCTTATATAATTTGACAGGTTAACGTGACCTGCTCATTCAACAAGTAGTTTAAAACTTGTGTTCGGGGAATATTAGATTATACAGATCAAAGGGAAATAAAATTTGACTAGAAACAGGTGTCTACAATTTCAAACTTAAATATAGTTTTATGTTGCGGTTTGAATTAATTCTAGAATGAAATGAAAGGATAATTTATATTTCCTACAATTTGTTGTTGTTTTTTACAAGGGCAGTCAGATGTCACAATCTTGTACAGAGTAATGGCAGAGAAAGTAGCATATGAAATATAGTTTCTCACACACACACAATTATTTAGTAGGTTTTAAAAATAGTGCAAATGAAATTTGAGATTTTTAAGAGGAAGAAAAGTATTTTAAACCTTAACGTGAAAAATCATTTTGGATTTAGAGCAATCAGCACTTTGACCCCGTATGTATTTGTGGAAAAATGTTTAGGGAAAACACATCAATAAAACTTCTCAGTTTTTGTCTCTGAAAGTCTAAAAGATCACTGAAAGCTTGTAAACATACAGAGAACATTTTATAAGGTACAGTATGGAAACTCAGTTTTGGGTCAATAAACCTGGATGGTAGCTCGTAATATATTATGAAGTAAACTATTCTAGAAGTTTATAATACTCAGACCAAATGTAAATCAGAGATTTCTGTTAAATTACTTTAACTTTCCACTATTTGCTTCTAAAAATGTCTTACCACTTCATTCAGACCTTTGACACATAATCAAGACATTTTGAGTTCTGTAATTCATTGCAAAGTTCTAAAGATTTCTTAAAATGTTAGTCTAGTATCTTTCACCCCACTGGTTTTAGCATGTTGATATACATCATACAGACCATTAAACATGTTTTGTTTGTGTTGAGTCAAACACTGTCTGTGTACTACATGGATCAAACTTTGTAGAATAATGATACTTAACACTAGCTCCAAATCTTAGACAGTTTTTAACAACAGGTGTGATGGTGTGTCTACAACTTTTACCTGAGTGTTCACCAGCTGAATGTTTGTGTTTAGTATGTAAGTATTTTAATAATATTGGTCATTTTTAAAAGTTTATAAATGAGAAAATCTAATTTTTTGTCTTTCTAAAAACTTTGATCATTTGTTTTCCAGTTATTGGTTTGTCATGTTGACTTGTTACTATATTTATTAATGTAGAGATTCTGATGGTAAGCACGCTTTAATTGCCAAAACAGAAGCTAAAAACAGATTTCTCTTGAAAGACTGTGATCTGGATGGACGTGAACCACCTTTGAAGTTCATTGTTATGAAGAATCCACATTATTCAAGAGGAGACATGAAACTATATCTCTTGAGTCAGGTGTGTGGTACAGTAGTTACACTGTGTCAGAGCTGAAGGGTAAGGTCTAGCTTCATTTATTTATTTTACTGCATAATATAAGTTGAATGAAAACATGGTTTTATATTAGAAAAATTAGACAAAATATTCTGATTAGTTTCTCTCATTTTTTTTACTGCCCTCTATTTACAAACTGTTTTATTTAAAGCACTCCTGTCACATTATACATGTGGTTGTCTCTACACACTACCACCAAACTATCATTATAAGTTTGGCAGTGCTCGAGTGCAGAAGTATTTCTTTAGAACAGTCATTACCCTAGAGGTTGTTTAACTATCTTTAACTTTGTTCACATTAACTTAGTTAAAATCTACTTTGTTCAGTTCCATTTCAGTTTTCATTCAGAATGTTTGATTTGCCTGTGTTTGTTGGTTGTTTTTTGCTGGGTTTTATGTCACTTAAGAAATCTGAAGTCACTGTTAGCATTTCAGGTGCATATCATCTGCCCCCCTCATTTTCTGCTACATGTACAGGTAACCCATCAGAGGATTCTTTTTTCAGCCCTTGTGTTTGGAGAAATGAAGCACTATATGGAACAAATATTGTCTCCTGTTTGTACCTTTTTTCTTCCTGTACTTTTTAACCTTTTCCAGGCACACACTGACTACAATTTTGATCTTCTCCCACCTCCAAGTTCAGTGTGTCTTCCACACACTTCTGATGTTTAGCCATCATAGGTTTTCTTGGAGCTTATATCTCAAGTATGTGTTGTTTTATTTCTTGCTATGGTGTTTTACTTTTTCATTCCTTTCTTCAGGTTTACACTACGCTTTTGTTTTTCTGTTTGGTGATGGTATTGATATGTCTGTCTTCAGTGGGAATTTGGTCAGTCTGCCCTAATAACTTTTTGGGCATGCTTCCACATTCTGGAACACCAGTTGTAGGTTCAGTCTACCTACTTATGAGATGAGTCCCAAAAGAATTATTGCTTATTCTACTTCCTGACTATCTTCCAGCATTGGCCTTCCTCTTTATATTTGAAATTTTTTGCTGGAACCTTATGGGATTTCTGGGTATACTTCTCCCTTCTCACTGTCAGGTGCATGTTGTCTTAGCTTTGGTCTACACATGTGGTTCACTCCTCTTTAGGCCTTTTATGGGCCTCTCTTAGTCCATTGTCCTTCCCTCCAGATCTTGTTTATCCCAAGTGTGGTCTCTGCATCCTGCCATTTTTAATGGCTCTGTCTGCATCTGTGTACTCTCATTTTGGATGCTTTTGACACTGCACTCAATCCCAATTTCCTTGGTTTTGGTACATGGTTCCCTTTCTTCAAGCCTTGGCTGTTGGTGTTTTCAGCTGTGATTGATCTTATCCATGCCTTTATCTTTACTCTTCCATCCATTTCCTTCTTTGGGTGGTTTCCTTCATCCATGCTACTCTTTGCATGGTCATTCTGGTTACTCCTTCCTGGCCTGCTAAACCTTGGTTCCTTCAGTTCTTCCAAATGCAGATGATCTGTTTCTTTTCTCTTCCCTACTGAACTGCTACATCAACCGAGTCACTGGTACTCCATCTAAAGCTATTCATCCTCCATCTTCCCACCTCGTTTTTATCAGATTTTTGGCTACATTTTCCAGTTTCTCTTGCAGAGTAGCTTTACAATTAGCCTGTTCTATTTACCCTTTTTTGGCCATCTGTTTAGTTATTGCTCCCGTGGACTGAATTTGGGTTTCTGGGTTTTTTACCCAGTAGTTGCCTGTATCTTGAGTGCTTCTCCTGGTTCTTTGGAGGAGTTCTTGGGCTCCTTAATTACAGGTGATGGGTGGAATTATTCCATACTTTCTATTTTTCACATTTCCTCCTGGTTCTTGCTCCCCTTGTCTTTTACATGTTAATCTGTTCCTTTTGGCTCTGTCAGCCATTGAGGCTTCTGGTCTAGGACATTATCTTGGTCCTTCCTGCCCTCACCTTACCTCCATTTGCACCAATGTCTTTGTTTTCTCTGTTTAACCTCTCTTTGAGGACATATTTCTTTATTCTCCCACTGTGTGGTCATCTTAGGTTGGGTAATTTCACCATCAATGTTACCAGATCCTTGGACCACTTTTTTCCCTTATTCTTTGTCCATGCTTTCCTTTCTACAGTCTCTGTAGTTTGTGATGTTCAGGTCTCTATTTACTATCTGCTTCTTGTAATTTTGTGATGTCTGCTCTCCTCCTGATCCAGATATCCTGTCTGTGCCCTCCATTGTTCTCTTGGTCAGTGGATTTCCTGAAAGGGCTCCTTGTTTCCACCTGTTTCTCCCTTTACAATCTTCTTCTTCCTGTTATCCTTGGGTTTGCTGTTTGATCCAGATGACTTAATCCTCATGATCTCTTTCACGTTTCCTCACATCACCTTCCATTCTCCCATGCCCTTCATCTTGGTTGGCCATTGGAGGAAAGTTTCCCATGGAGCATGTGTAGAACTTTGCACATGTTCATCTACCTGCACCACATCACTGTTTCTACTTCCTCAGGGTATTACCTACTGCCTGTAGTTCTTCTCACAACTTTGATGCTGGTGTAATGTGAGGGTAAATCTTTACTAATGCTTTCTTATCTTTTGGGACTCCTGCTCCAGTTTCGTTTTGGATCCTGTTCTGTGGTGAGTGTTGCCTGACCAGGTATTCTGTGTTTACTCTGTGTGAATTCCACTTAGCTTCCAAGATATTTCCATCAGCTCTGCACTGTAGGCTATGTTGCTTCCTACATTTCCATGGTTTTGTATGTTCATCCTTGAGATGGGACTTCACCAAATCACTCAAGTATGAATTCCTCATGATATTTGTGTCATAATATGTCCGTTTCGGGTCATACCAACTGTGGATGGCACAGATAAAGCACAAGAGGATTGCTGCCCATCCCTGCCATGTCTCAGTTGAATAAATTGGTGTGGTATGCTTTTAAATATAGGGTTTAGTGATCACCCATTGCACTGTCTTGGGTGTTGCAGCCCCTTTAGACTCTCCAGAGCACTTTCTTTAGACTCTCCAGTGCACTTTCTTTAGACTCTCCAGAGCACTTTCTTTAGACTCTTCAGAGCACTTTCTTCCCCCTTTCCTCCTGTGGAGTACAGGAGTCCTTACCACTTACCAGTTTCAAGCTGCAGGGATCGCTGATCATGGAGGCAACCTGCTGGATGAATTCCACGTGGATAGTTTTCCTGGAGTTAAGATACTCAAGTACAGTTCACCTCTCCAATTGGGTTCTCTCCTCCTACCCTGACATGGATATCAGTACCCAGTGAGTGAGATTGTTTGGAAATCGAGTGAAGCTACCATGTAAGTGTTCACACAGGTTTTTAGTTCCTCTCTCCTCCAACTGAATGTGGGATTTAAACTAATTTTGTTTCTGGAGGGAGAATACTGTGTCAAAAGTTATTTCCCTAAATGAAAATGTATTTCTGATAGGTACTTCTCACCCTTTATTTTTGCACATTTCTGGTGCTCTTGTTTTGTTGCATAGAAAAAGTCACATGTTTCGTGTAATAGTAGTGCTCTCCTGTTAGTGCACAGGTGACACACAGTGAATTACATGTTGGAACTTTGAATTCTAACAGTAGAGAGGTTGAAGGCTTGTGGCATGTGTTTAAGAAAAGTTCACATATAGAGACCAGCACAAAACCAGGAAAGTTAATCTTATGAGTAGAGGGGAAAAGCTATTGTAAATACATTTTGATTTAGGAAAATAATAACTTTAAACATTTATCTCAGAATCAGTACTAGAGTTTAACTTTTCCATTAAACATTTATCTCAGAGTCAGTACTAAAGTTTAACTTTTCTAATTAAACATTTATCTCAGAGTCAGTACTAGAGTTTAACTTTTCCATTAAACATTTATCTCAGAGTCAGTACTAGAGTTTAACTTTTCCATTAAACATTTATCTCAGAGTCAGTACCAGAGTTTAACTTTTCCATTAAACATTTATCTCAGAGTCAGTACTAGAGTTTAACTTTTCCATTAAACATTTATCTCAGAGTCAGTACCAGAGTTTAACTTTTCCATTAAACATTTATCTCAGAGTCAGTACCAGAGTTTAACTTTTCCATTAAACATTTATCTCAGAGTCAGTACCAGAGTTTAACTTTTCCATTAAACATTTATCTCAGAGTCAGTACCAGAGTTTAACTTTTCCATTAAACATTTATCTCAGAGTCAGTACCAGAGTTTAACTTTTCCATTAAACATTTATCTCAGAGTCAGTACCAGAGTTTAACTTTTCCATTAAACATTTATCTCAGAGTCAGTACCAGAGTTTAACTTTTCCATTAAACATTTATCTCAGAGTCAGTACTAGAGTTTAACTTTTCTAATTAAACATTTATCTCAGAGACATTTATCTCAGAGTCAATACTTGAGTTCATGTTTTAGCTCATCTTGTGATTTTGAAAGAGATCAAATTTCAAATTGTGTAAAACATGAATGTGTCAATTTAAACCAACCACTAGGTTGAGAAAAGAGCATTGGAAGTTTGGAATTCTGAAGAAAAACTGGAAGAAGCTAAAAGAAAACGACTGGAAGAGAGAGAGAAGAGGAAACATAAGGCTTACAATAAAAAAGTTAAAGGTAGTACTGATGGTGTAAAATTAATTAAATAATGGTGTAATAGTCATTTTTAAACATTTAAGTTCACTTATAGTTTTCCTCTGTGCCATGGTTAAAAGTTGATAAAACTTTTGGTTCAACTGAAAAAAACTACACATTGTTTTATGGTATGAAATGTAACTTTTTATGCTCTTAATAAAGTGTGATAGAATCAAAAACTAAACTTTGAAAACTATGTAATTGTAATAGTGAAAAATGCAACTTTTTAATACTATGTACCATTTTAATACAATGAACAAATATTGTATGATCTTTATATATAGAGTCCATCTAAATATGATGACAGAGACTTCTCAGTACCACATATAATGTTAGTAGAGTCACTATGTTTTATAATACACTTTAAACTGTATAGATTGTGTTTAGAATTTGATGAACATACACCTTATAATCTATTATTTTGATAGTTTAATTTAAAGATGTTAGATTTTCTTTATTTTTAAAATGTTTAAATCATTACCAAACAAAAGATTATCCTTAATTTGTTATCCAGTCAGTTCTGGTGACAGTCATAACTGTATTTTGTTTCCACACGTTTTGGTTTGTTGTCCATCAGTTCTGGTGACAGTCATAACTGTATTTTGTTTCCACACGTTTTGGTTTGTTGTCCAGTCAGTTCTGGTGACAGTCATAACTGTATTTTGTTTCTACACGTTTTGATTTGTTATCCAGTCAGTCCTGGTGACAGTCATTACTGTATTTTGTTTCCACACATTTTGGTTTGTTATCCAGTCAGTTCTGGTGATAGTCATAACTGTGTTTTGTTTCTACATGTTTTGATTTGTTATCCAGCCAGTCCTGGTGACAGTCATTACTGTATTTTGTTTATACACGTTTTGATTTGTTATCCAGTCAGTCCTGGTGAAAGTCATAACTGTATTTTGTTTCTACACGTTTTAATTTGTTATCCAGTCAGTCCTGGTGACAGTCATAACTGTATTTTGTTTCTACACATTTTGATTTGTTATCCAGTCAGTTCTGGTGACAGTCATAACTGTATTTTGTTTCTACACGTTTTAATTTGTTATCCAGTCAGTCCTGGTGACAGTCACAGCTGTATTTTGTTTCTACACGTTTTGATTTGTTATCCAGTCAGTCCTGGTGACAATCATTACTGTATTTTGTTTCTACATGTTTTGATTTGTTATCCAGTCAGTTGTGGTGACAGTTGTAACTTTATTTTGTTTTTACACATATTGATTTGTTATACAGTCAGTTGTGGTGACAGTTGTAACTTTATTTTGTTTTTACACATATTGATTTGTTATACAGTTACTCCTGGTGACAGTTGTAACTTTATTTTGTTTTTACACATATTGATTTGTTATCCAGTCAGTTCTGGTGACAGTCATAACTGTATTTTGTTTCTACATGTTGTGTTTTGTTATCCAGTCAGTTATGGTGACAGTCATAACTGTATTTTGTTTCTACACATTTTGATTTGTTATCCAGTCAGTTCTGGTGACAGTTGTACCTTTATTTTGTTTTTACACATATTGATTTGTTATACAGTTACTCCTGGTGACAGTTGTAACTTTATTTTGTTTTTACACATATTGATTTGTTATCCAGTCAGTTCTGGTGACAGTCATAACTGTATTTTGTTTCTACATGTTGTGTTTTGTTATCCAGTCAGTTATGGTGACAGTCATAACTGTATTTTGTTTCTACACATTTTGATTTGTTATCCAGTCAGTCCTGGTGACAGTCATTACTGTATTTTGTTTTTACACACTTTGATTTGTTATCCAGTCAGTCCTGGTGACAGTCATAACTGTATTGTGATTTTACACATTTTGATTTGTTATCCAGTCAGTCCTGGTGACAGTCATTACTTATGATGTTAGTTATAATTTTGTTTAATATATAGACAGGTAATACGAAATCATTCCATATTTTTGTTTTAATGTCTTCAATTTTGTTGCAAATGTTTTATTTTAAATTGTTTTATCTCTTGTTATTTAGCTCTGCGAATGGCTGTACGTAGTAGTTTGTACAACAAAATATCTGAAGGTCACGTCCATTCTTATGGACAAGAATCTCCACTTGATGGTGACATGTATGAAAAGGTCTGTCTTGAGTGTGGACACAAAGTTCAATTTGAAAAGATGTGAACGTGGTTTCCAAAGATTGTGGGTACCTGTTTATTTAGTGTGATAAATAACACATAGAGGAACAGACAGAGGTTACACCATGTGAAAACTAAGCTTGGAGTTTAAGACACAGACAGTGGTTATATCATGTCAAAACTAAGCTTGGAGTTTAAGACACAGACAGTGGTTATATCATGTCAAAACTAAGCTTGGAGTTTAAGACACAGACAGTGGTTACATTATGTCAAAACTAAGCTTGGAGTTTAAGACACAGACAGTGGTTACATTATGTCAAAACTAAGCTTGGAGTTTTAAACAGAAATGGTGGTTACATTATATCAAAATTTAGCTTGGCATTTTAGACACAGATAATGGTTACATCATGTCAAAATTAATGAAATGTTTGTTCATCTATATATACCATATATGTATAATACATGATGTAAAATTTAAAGTGTATTACAACATATTTTGTACACTTACTAAGCTACCACTTGATGTAAAATTTAAAGTGTATTACAACATATTCTGTACACTTACTAAGCTACCACTTGATGTAAAATTTAAAGTGTATTACAACATATTCTGTACACTTACTAAGCTACCACTTGATGTAAAATTTAAAGTGTATTACAACATATTTTGTACACTTACTTAGCTACCACTTGATGTAAAATTTAAAGTGTATTACAACATATTTTGTACACTTACTTAGCTACCACTTGATGTAAAATTTAAAGTGTATTACAACATATTCTGTACACTTACTAAGCTACCACTTGATGTAAAATTTAAAGTGTATTACAACATATTCTGTACACTTACTAAGCTACTACTTGATGTAAAATTTAAAGTGTATTACAACATATTCTGTACACTTACTAAGCTACCACTTGATGTAAAATTTAAAGTGTATTACAACATATTCTGTACACTTACTTAGCTATCACTTGATGTAAAATTTAAAGTGTATTACAACATATTCTGTACACTTACTTAGCTACCACTTGATGTAAAATTTAAAGTGTATTACAACATATTCTGTACACTTACTAAGCTACCACTTGATGTAAAATTTAAAGTGTATTACAACATATTCTGTACACTTACTAAGCTACCACTTGATGTAAAATTTAAAGTGTATTACAACATATTCTGTACACTTACTTAGCTACCACTTGATGTAAAATTTAAAGTGTATTACAACATATTCTGTACACTTACTTAGTTACTACTTGTAAAGTTTGAAGTTGTGTATCAGAAAATATTCTGTAATCTTTAGCATATGTTCTTACAGTTTCTTTCAAACAGTTTATACTCAGTATTTTAAGTTTTAGATATAGAGTTATCAGAATGTATCATGAAATAAAACTGTGTTTACTGAAGAACTTGTTTGATTTCCTGACTTAAATTTCCTTTGGACCAGCTATGCCTACTGGTTAGTGTGATAGGAGGTTTTGTTATCTCCATTCTAATTCTACAAAAACATGTTCCACTTTGTGGGTATAATTTTCCCTCTTTGTGTCAGGTAAGAGTAGCCAAAGATCTGTAAGTCAATGGTGTTGACTAGGTGTGTACTCCAGTGTATCAGTTCAAATTTAGGAACAAATACACTAAAATAACCTTATTTCACATTTGAGGACATATATACTTGTGTTATATAAAGTATAATTATTGTTATTAATGTTTAACAGATGCCATAAATATACTGAAAACACAGATGTTATGTTTCAAAGTCATTTCTTCATAAATGTTTTCTGATTTGAATTAGTGTTTGTGTCTAAATATGGTTTGTGTTTGTGTCTAAATATGCTTAGTGTTTGTGTCTAAAATATGGTTGGTGTTTATGTCTAAACTTTTATCTAGTTTCTTTAACAGAAGATAATATTTCTCAACTCACAAAGAGTGAATGTGACACTAAACCAGTTATGTTTCTCAACTTGCAAAGAGTGAATGTGACACTAAACCAGTGATGTTTCTCAATGCGTAAAGAGTGAATGAGACACTAAACCAGTGATATTTCTCAACTCCCAAAGAGTGAATATGACACTAAACCAGTGATATTTCTCAACTCGCAAAGAGTGAATGTGACACTAACCCAGTGATATTTTTCAACTCGCAAAGAGTGAATGTGACACTAAACCAGTGATGTTTCTCAACTCGCAAAGAGTGAATGTGACACTAAACCAGTAATGTTTCTCAACTCACAAAGAGTGAATGTGACACTAAACCAGTGATGTTTCTCAACTCGCAAAGAGTGAATGTGACACTAAACCAGTAATGTTTCTCAACTCGCAAAGAGTGAATGTGACACTAAACCAGTAATGTTTCTCAACTCACAAAGAGTGACTGTGACACTAAACCAGTGATGTTTCTCAACTCGCAAAGAGTGAATGTGACACTAAACCTGTGATGTTTCTCAACTCACAAAGAGTGAATGTGACACTAAACCAGTAATGTTTCTCAACTCACAAAGAGTGAATGTGACACTAAACCAGTAATGTTTCTCAACTCACAAAGAGTGAATGTGACACTAAACCAGTGATGTTTCTCAACTCGCAAAGAGTGAATGTGACACTAAACCAGTAATGTTTCTCAACTCACAAAGAGTGAATGTGACACTAACCCAGTGATATTTCTCAACTCGCAAAGAGTGAATGTGACATTTAAACCAGTGTTGACATTATATAAAATATTCTGTTCCATCATTTCAATTTTTCTCCTGTTCTACAGAAAAACTCAAAAACAAAATAACCCATACTTTATAAACAAATCTGTGAGATACTAATGTTACGATTAATTAAGTAAAGAAAACTGCAAATAGTTGGTTCTCTTTGTGAGATACTTATGTTACGATTAATTAAGTAAAGAAAACTGCAGACAAACGGTTCTCTTTGTGAGATACTTATGTTACGATTGATTAAGAAAACTGCAGACAGACGGTTCTCTTTGTGAGAAACTAATGTTATGATTGATTAAGTAAAGAAAACTGCAGGCAGACGGTTCTCTTTGTGAGATACTAATGTTACGATTGATTAAGTAAAGAAAACTGCAGACAGACGGTTCTCTTTGTGAGATACTAATGTTACGATTGATTAAGAAAACTGCAGACAGACGGTTCTCTTTGTGAGATACTAATGTTACGATTGATTAAGAAAACTGCATACAGACGGTTCTCTTTGTGAGAAACTAATGTTATGATTGATTAAGAAAACTGCAGACAGACGGTTCTCTTTGTGTGATACTAATGTTACGATTGATTAAGAAAACTGCAGGCAGAAGGTTCTTATTCTGAGATACTAATGTTACGATTGATTAAGTAAAGCAAACTGCAGACAGACGATTCTCTTTGTGAGAAACTAATGTTACGATTGATTAAGAAAACTGCAGACAGACGGTTCTCTTTGTGAGATACTAATGTTACGATTGATTAAGAAAACTGCAGGCCGACGGTTCTCTTTGTGTGATACTAATGTTACGATTGATTAAGAAAACTGCAGACAGACGGTTCTCTTTGTGAGATACTAATGTTATGATTAATTAAGTAAAGAAAACTGCAGATAGTTGGTTCTCTTTGTGAGATACTTGTGTTACGATTGATTAAGAAAACTGCAGACAGACGGTTCTCTTTGTGAGAAACTAATGTTATGATTGATTAAGTAAAGAAAACTGCAGGCAGACGGTTCTCTTTGTGAGATACTAATGTTACGATTGATTAAGTAAAGCAAACTGCAGACAGACGATTCTCTTTGTGAGATACTAATGTTACGATTGATTAAGAAAACTGCAGACAGACGGTTCTCTTTGTGAGATACTAATGTTACGATTGATTAAGAAAACTGCAGGCAGACGGTTCTCTTTGTGTGATACTAATGTTACGATTGATTAAGAAAACTGCAGACAGACGGTTCTCTTTGTGAGATACTAATGTTATGATTAATTAAGTAAAGAAAACTGCAGATAGTTGGTTCTCTTTGTGAGATACTTGTGTTACGATTGATTAAGAAAACTGCAGACAGACGGTTCTCTTTGTGAGAAACTAATGTTATGATTGATTAAGTAAAGAAAACTGCAGGCAGACGGTTCTCTTTGTGAGATACTAATGTTACGATTGATTAAGTAAAGAAAACTGCAGACAGACGGTTCTCTTTGTGAGATACTAATGTTACGATTAATTAAGTAAAGAAAACTGCATACAGACGGTTCTCTTTGTGAGATACTAATGTTACGATTGATTAAGAAAACTGCATACAGACGGTTCTCTTTGTGAGAAACTAATGTTATGATTGATTAAGAAAACTGCAGACAGACGGGTCTCTTTGTGTGATACTAATGTTACGATTGATTAAGAAAACTGCAGGCAGAAGGTTCTTATTCTGAGATACTAATGTTACGATTGATTAAGTAAAGCAAACTGCAGACAGACGATTCTCTTTGTGTGATACTAATGTTACGATTGATTAAGAAAAGTGCAGACAGACGGTTCTCTTTGTGTGATATTTATGTTACGATTGATTAAGTAAAAAATGCAGACAGACGGGTCTCTTTGTGAGATACTAATGTTGCGATTGATTAAAAAAACTGCAGACAGACGGTTCTCTTTGTGAGATACTAATGTTACGATTAATTAAGTAAAGAAAACTGCAGACAGACGGTTCTCTTTGTGTGATACTAATGTTACGATTGATTAAGAAAACTGCAGACAGACGGTTCTCTTTGTGTGATACTAATGTTACGATTGATTAAGAAAACTGCAGACAGACGGTTCTCTTTGTGTGATACTAATGTTACGATTGATTAAGAAAACTGCAGACAGACGGTTCTCTTTGTGAAATACTAATGTTATGATTAATTAAGTAAAGAAAACTGCAGATAGTTGGTTCTCTTTGTGAGATACTTATGTTACGATTGATTAAGAAAACTGCAGACAGACGGTTCTCTTTGTGAGATACTAATGTTACGATTGATTAAGAAAACTGCAGGCAGACGGTTCTCTTTGTGAGATACTAATGTTACGATTGATTAAGAAAACTGCAGGCAGACGGTTCTCTTTGTGTGATACTAATGTGACGATTGATTAAGAAAACTGCAGACAGACGGTTCTCTTTGTGAGATACTAATGTTATGATTAATTAAGTAAAGAAAACTGCAGATAGTTGGTTCTCTTTGTGAGATACTTGTGTTACGATTGATTAAGAAAACTGCAGACAGACGGTTCTCTTTGTGAGATACTAATGTTACGATTAATTAAGTAAAGAAAACTGCAGACAGACGGTTCTCTTTGTGAGATACTTATGTTACGATTGATTAAGTAAAAGAAAACTGCAGACAGACGGTTCTCTTTGTGAGATACTAATGTTACGATTGATTAAGAAAACTGCATACAGACGGTTCTCTTTGTGAGAAACTAATGTTATGATTGATTAATAAAATTGCAGACAGACGGTTCTCTTTGTGTGATACTAATGTTACGATTGATTAAGAAAACTGCAGGCAGAAGGTTCTTATTCTGATATACTAATGTTACGATTGATTAAGTAAAGCAAACTGCAGACAGACGATTCTCTTTGTGTGATACTAATGTTACGATTGATTAAGAAAACTGCAGACAGACGGTTCTCTTTGTGTGATATTTATGTTACGATTGATTAAGTATAAACTGCAGACAGACGGTTCTCTTTGTGAGATACTAATGTTACGATTGATTAAGAAAACTGCAGACAGACGGTTCTCTTTGTGTGATACTAATGTTGCGATTGATTAAAAAAACTGCAGACAGACGGTTCTCTTTGTGAGATACTAATGTTACGATTAATTAAGTAAAGAAAACTGCAGACAGACGGTTCTCTTTGTGTGATACTAATGTTACGATTGATTAAGAAAACTGCAGACAGACGGTTCTCTGTGTGATACTAATGTTACGATTGATTAAGAAAACTGCAGACAGACGGTTATCTTTGTGAGATACTAATGTTATGATTAATTAAGTAAAGAAAACTGCAGATAGTTGGTTCTCTTTGTGAGATACTTATGTTACGATTGATTAAGAAAACTGCAGACAGACGGTTCTCTTTGTGAGATACTTATGTTACGATTGATTAAGAAAACTGCAGACAGACGGTTCTCTTTGTGAGATACTTATGTTACGATTGATTAAGAAAACTGCAGGCAGACGGTTCTCTTTGTGAGATACTAATGTTACGATTGATTAAGAAAACTGCAGACAGACGGTTCTCTTTGTGAGAAACTAATGTTATGATTGATTGAGAAAACTGCAGGCAGACGGTTCTCTTTGTGAGATACTTATGTTACGATTGATTAAGAAAACTGCAGACAGACGGTTCTCTTTGTGTGATACTAATGTTACGATTGATTAAGAAAACTGCAGACAGACGGTTCTCTTTGTGAAATACTAATGTTATGATTAATTAAGTAAAGAAAACTGCAGATAGTTGGTTCTCTTTGTGAGATACTTATGTTACGATTGATTAAGAAAACTGCAGACAGACGGTTCTCTTTGTGAGATACTAATGTTACGATTGATTAAGAAAACTGCAGGCAGACGGTTCTCTTTGTGTGATACTAATGTTGCGATTGATTAAAAAAACTGCAGACAGACGGTTCTTATTCTGATATACTAATGTTACGATTGATTAAGTAAAGCAAACTGCAGACAGACGATTCTCTTTGTGTGATACTAATGTTACGATTGATTAAGAAAACTGCAGACAGACGGTTCTCTTTGTGTGATATTTATGTTACGATTGATTAAGTATAAACTGCAGACAGACGGTTCTCTTTGTGAGATACTAATGTTACGATTGATTAAGAAAACTGCAGACAGACGGTTCTCTTTGTGTGATACTAATGTTGCGATTGATTAAAAAAACTGCAGACAGACGGTTCTCTTTGTGAGATACTAATGTTACGATTAATTAAGTAAAGAAAACTGCAGACAGACGGTTCTCTTTGTGTGATACTAATGTTATGATTGATTAAGAAAACTGCAGACAGACGGGTCTCTTTGTGTGATACTAATGTTACGATTGATTAAGAAAACTGCAGGCAGAAGGTTCTTATTCTGAGATACTAATGTTACGATTGATTAAGTAAAGCAAACTGCAGACAGACGATTCTCTTTGTGTGATACTAATGTTACGATTGATTAAGAAAAGTGCAGACAGACGGTTCTCTTTGTGTGATATTTATGTTACGATTGATTAAGTAAAAAATGCAGACAGACGGGTCTCTTTGTGAGATACTAATGTTGCGATTGATTAAAAAAACTGCAGACAGACGGTTCTCTTTGTGAGATACTAATGTTACGATTAATTAAGTAAAGAAAACTGCAGACAGACGGTTCTCTTTGTGTGATACTAATGTTACGATTGATTAAGAAAACTGCAGACAGACGGTTCTCTTTGTGTGATACTAATGTTACGATTGATTAAGAAAACTGCAGACAGACGGTTCTCTTTGTGAAATACTAATGTTATGATTAATTAAGTAAAGAAAACTGCAGATAGTTGGTTCTCTTTGTGAGATACTTATGTTACGATTGATTAAGAAAACTGCAGACAGACGGTTCTCTTTGTGAGATACTAATGTTACGATTGATTAAGAAAACTGCAGGCAGACGGTTCTCTTTGTGAGATACTAATGTTACGATTGATTAAGAAAACTGCAGGCAGACGGTTCTCTTTGTGTGATACTAATGTGACGATTGATTAAGAAAACTGCAGACAGACGGTTCTCTTTGTGAGATACTAATGTTATGATTAATTAAGTAAAGAAAACTGCAGATAGTTGGTTCTCTTTGTGAGATACTTGTGTTACGATTGATTAAGAAAACTGCAGACAGACGGTTCTCTTTGTGAGATACTAATGTTACGATTAATTAAGTAAAGAAAACTGCAGACAGACGGTTCTCTTTGTGAGATACTTATGTTACGATTGATTAAGTAAAGAAAACTGCAGACAGACGGTTCTCTTTGTGAGATACTAATGTTACGATTGATTAAGAAAACTGCATACAGACGGTTCTCTTTGTGAGAAACTAATGTTATGATTGATTAATAAAATTGCAGACAGACGGTTCTCTTTGTGTGATACTAATGTTACGATTGATTAAGAAAACTGCAGGCAGAAGGTTCTTATTCTGATATACTAATGTTACGATTGATTAAGTAAAGCAAACTGCAGACAGACGATTCTCTTTGTGTGATACTAATGTTACGATTGATTAAGAAAACTGCAGACAGACGGTTCTCTTTGTGTGATATTTATGTTACGATTGATTAAGTATAAACTGCAGACAGACGGTTCTCTTTGTGAGATACTAATGTTACGATTGATTAAGAAAACTGCAGACAGACGGTTCTCTTTGTGTGATACTAATGTTGCGATTGATTAAAAAAACTGCAGAGAGACGGTTCTCTTTGTGAGATACTAATGTTACGATTAATTAAGTAAAGAAAACTGCAGACAGACGGTTCTCTTTGTGTGATACTAATGTTACGATTGATTAAGAAAACTGCAGACAGACGGTTCTCTGTGTGATACTAATGTTACGATTGATTAAGAAAACTGCACACAGACGGTTATCTTTGTGAGATACTAATGTTATGATTAATTAAGTAAAGAAAACTGCAGATAGTTGGTTCTCTTTGTGAGATACTTATGTTACGATTGATTAAGAAAACTGCAGACAGACGGTTCTCTTTGTGAGATACTTATGTTACGATTGATTAAGAAAACTGCAGACAGACGGTTCTCTTTGTGAGATACTTATGTTACGATTGATTAAGAAAACTGCAGGCAGACGGTTCTCTTTGTGAGATACTAATGTTACGATTGATTAAGAAAACTGCAGACAGACGGTTCTCTTTGTGAGAAACTAATGTTATGATTGATTGAGAAAACTGCAGGCAGACGGTTCTCTTTGTGAGATACTTATGTTACGATTGATTAAGTAAAGAAAACTGCAGGCAGACGGTTCTCTTTGTGTGATACTTATGTTACGATTGATTAAGTAAAGAAAACTGCAGGCAGACGGTTCTCTTTGTGAGATACTAATGTTATGATTGATTAAGAAAACTGCAGGCAGACGGTTCTCTTTGTGAGATACTTATGTTACGATTGATTAAGAAAACTCCAGACAGACTGTTCTCTTTGTGTGATACTAATGTTACTATTGATTAAGAAAACTGCAGACAGACGGTTCTCTTTGTGAGATACTAATGTTATGATTAATTAAGTAAAGAAAACTGCAGATAGTTGGTTCTTTTTGTGAGATACTTATGTTATAATAATACATCTGAAAACGTCCCAGAGATTTGGAAAGACAAGGTGACTTCAAAACCCTGACCAATAAATTTGTTTTGAAAAAATCGTAATTGGAAGCTTTCAATTGCATACCGGCCTGGCATGGCCAAGCGTGTTAAGGCTTTCGATTCGTAATCTGATGGTCGCGGGTTCGCGCCCGCGTCGCGCCAAACATGCTCGCCCTCCCAGCCGTGGGGGCGTTATAAAGTCACGATCAATCCCACTATTCGTTGGTAAAAGAAAAGCCCAAGAATTAGCGGTGGGTGGTGATGACGAACTGCCTTCCCTCTGGTCTCACACTGCTAAATTAGGAACAGATAGGCCTGGTGTAGCTTTGCGTGAAATTTAAAAAAACAAACAATTGCATAACTATAAATATTCAAACTGGTCGAACTCTTAATGTGACATTATTACATCAAAAACAGTCTTTATAAGGATTTTATCACTGGCATGGTCATACACAAATAATCAAGCTTGCTTTAATACTAGTAACTGAATTTGTTTCTTAATTTAAAATGCAGTCCATTTAAGATGTGGCACGCTTCCTCTGTTAGAAATATGTTACGTTTAAATTAATTTAGTATGTTGAGCAACTCGTGCGATTTTAATGTATTTAAAATACGTTTCCATTATCTCAACAATGAAATAACTATAGTTATTTTTGTACAGAACTGTCACCTGCTGTTGAAAGATTATCTAGAAATAAATTTTAAATAAATAATTTCCTGTATACATTTTCATTATAAAAAGTTGGCGGCCCAACATGGGCGGGTGGGTTAAGATGTTCGACTCGTAATATGAGGGTCGCGGGTTCGAATCCCCGTCGCACCAAACATACTTACCCTTTCAGCCGTGGGGGTGTTATAATGTTACAGTAAATCCCACTATTCATTGGTAAAAGAGTTAGCAGTGGGTGGTGATGAGTAGCTGCCTTCCCTCTGGTCCAGTGATTCTTAACCTGGGTTCGGTGAGCCACTCTCAGGGGTTCGGCGGAGGTAAAGACACACACAGTATGTGTGTCCGTTCTGTTCACCCCACTCATGTGATTTGTGACGTCACGCTCCACTTGGCCTTAATATCTGTGCTGCAGGGAACTTCGTGCGCTTAGCAGTCGACTTGTGACTGTAGTAATCGTGCGTCATTTGTGATTTTTTTCCTAATCTTTCAATCTCTTCATACTAACTATGTCGAGCAAAAACAGAAACTGGTCGGATGAATACGTACAATATGGATTCACGTGTATAACGGAACATGATGGGAATCAGCGTCCTCAATGCATGATTTGTAATGCCAAGTTGAGCAATTCTAGTCTAGCACTGGCAAAACTAAGAGAACAATCCCTAAAGCTGCATGGGGATGGGAAATACTGAATTTGCTGAATTCAAGGTAAAGAGAGCCAGGTTCGATGAAAAGGCTACTTTACCTGTTCTCGGCTTTGTACCCATTGACAAACCGATCCTCACAGCATCGTACAAAGTTGCGTACTTGATCGCAAAGCAGGGCAAACCACACACCATTAGTGAAGCACTCGTAAAAACCAGCTGCGTTGAAGATGGCGAATATCATGCTGGGAAAAGCTACTGAAAATAAGTTATCCCAAATTCCTCTTTCAAATGACACCATCAGCAGCAGAATAGATGACATGAGTGATGACATCTTGGCTCAAGTAGTTGCAGATCTGATTTCAAGCCCTGCAAAATTCAGCCTTCAACTCGACGAGACCACCGACGTTTCCAATCTAAGCCAGCTTGCTGTATTCGTGCGCTATGTGAAGAACGACGAGATAAACGATTTTTTTTTATTTTGTAAGCCTCTTACAACAACAACTAAGGCAGCCGTCGTGAAGAAACTTGAGGATGACTTCTTCAGAGACAACGATCTTTCGTGGGGTATGGTTTCTGCAGTTTGTTCGGACGGAGCTCTAGTCATGATGGGACGAAACTCTGGTTTTGGTGCGCTGGTGAAAGCCGATGCACCACACATCATTGTATTTGCACTGTGTTCTGCACAGGCATGCATTGGCAACAAAAACCTTGCCTTCAAAACTGGCAGAAGTATTAAAAATTGTAGTGGAATGTGTGAACTTTGTGCAAAATAGTGCCCTGAAGCACCGCATCTTCAAAAAGCTGTGTAATGAAATGGGCTCTGAATTCGAGGTACTTCTGTACCATTCTAACATTCAGTGGTTATCCCGGGGAAAGGTGCTGAATCGTGTTTTTGCCATGCATGTGGAATTAGCCCTGTTTTTGCGAGAGCACCAACATTGTCATGCAGATTGTTTCGAAAAGCTGAGTTCACTCCCATTTTGGCGTACATGGCCGATATCTTCAATGCTTTTAATCAACAGATGCAGGGCGGTGGAAGATGTGTCTGAAATCGGAGACATTTTTGTACCACCAGAGAGTCATATCCAACATGGGTGAGACAGCTGTTCACGTTTAGTGTTGCGACAGCAGATGTCAATGATGAATACCTCGACGAAATTATTGAACTTCAGCAGAGCCAGTTCAACAGCAACTTTTCAGAACAACAACGCTCTCAACGTTTTGGTGTCACCAAATCGTAGGGTACCGTCTTAGTACTAAGAAAGCCCTTGAGATTCTCATACCGTTTGTTACAACGTATCTTTGCGAGCAATCCTTTTCGAGGATGGTAGACATAAAAACGAAGAAAAGGAACAGACTTTGTTGCGAAAATGATATGAGAGTGGCACTTGCCAAGGTGAAGCCGCGCATTTCTGAACTTGTCTCTGAAAGGCAACAGCAAAAGACACATTGATTTGCAATAAATATTCATTGAGTTATGTTTTTATGTGAAATTCACGTTTTGTTGGTTTTGTTCTTTGAACTCAGTGATATTGTGTGCAACTGATGAATGGTTCATTTTGTGTGCTAATAAAATATTTACTTATGTTTTGAATTTGAAAAAAAAAATCATTTTATTTTTCCAATTACGAAGGATTCAGTGAATGCAAGTACGAAACTTCCGGGGTTCAGTACCTCCAACAAGGTTAAGAACTACTGCTCTAGTCTTAAACTGCTAAATGAAGGACGACTAGCGCAGATAGCCCTCGTGTAGCTTTGCGCGAAATTCCAAAACAAAATAAAAAGTTGGAGACTACGTATTCTGTCGTATCAAGATATTCTTTGTTATCATATTGTATGAAACATAATCACTTTCAGATGGACGTTAAAAAAAATAATAACCAAAGCGAATGTTAAACGTTTTTGTATAAAAACTTTCATTCAAGAAACACCACAGCACCGAATGTTGAACACTTGGAGCTCTACAACGGATCCTTCAATTCAATTCGTTGTTGTATACTTGTTTGCTTTTTGTTTTGAGTTTTCGCACAAAGCTACTCGAGGGCTATCTGTGCTGGTCGTCCCTAATTTAGCAGTGTAAGACTAGAGGGAAGGCAGCTAGTCATCACCACCCACCGCCAACTCTTGGGCTACTCTTTTACCAACGAATAGTGGGATTGATCGTCACATTATAATGTCCCCACGGCTGGGAGGGCGAGCATGTTTGGCGCGACGAGGATGCGAACCCGCAACCCTCAGATTACAAGTCGCACGCCTTAATACGCTTGACCATGTCGGGCCTTGTTGTATACAATGTTAGAACTCACGAAAGAAAACAAGAATGTATTATACCAACACCGACATTCCAATGAACTAACTTAAACGTGTTGCTGTAACAACTTTTACATCTTCAGTACACTAATAGATGATTTAAGTTGTCAAAATGTCAAATTAAAACATGGTATCTTTGTAATAAATAGTTATAATTATCTACCATGATTTTGTGTTATTGTCTTGTTTGTGTTTTTCTTATAGCAAAGCCACAAAGGGCTATCTGCTCAGCCCACCGAGGGGAATCGAACCCCTGATTTTAGCGTTGTAAATCCGGAGACATACCGCTGTACAAGCGGGAGGCATTAAATTTCGCACAAAGCTACTCGAGGGCTGGGCTATCTGTGCTAGCCGTCCCTAATTTTGCAGTGTAAGACTAGAGGGAAGGCAGCTAGTCATCACCACCCACCGCCAACTCTTGGGCTACTCTTTTACCAACGAAAAGTGGGATTGACCGTCACATTATAACGCCCCCACGGCTGGGAAGGCGAGCATGTTTAGCGCGACTCAGGCGCGAGTTTTATTGTCATGACAAAATAACTGTAGACAAATGGTTAGATGTAATAACTTTGGTAGCCAGTAGATGAAAACCCTTACTGTATGTATACAGCTGTGTGACACCTAGCTCAGGTTTCATGTTGGGCTAAAAAGCCTCGTCGACTGCATACAGCAGATGCAATATTCTTGTCATGTCGTTATACAGTATTTTACTTTCATTTACAATATACTGTTAGTTATTATATAACTTGAATTTAGTGAACAGAAGTGACACACAACTCGTCAATAAAGAGAACCAGTCAGGGCGCTTGACACTAAATATGAATTTGAATCCCTTTCCATCAAACATGACCCCTTTTAGCCATGGGGGCGTTCTACTGGAACGATCAATCCCTCTGTTCGTTGGTAAAAGAGTAGTTCAAGAGTTGGCGGTGGTGACTTTCCATGTGGCCTTTCATTTCTAAATTAGGGACGGCTTGATTCAATAGCCCTTGTGAAGCTTTACGCGAAATTCAAAACAAACAAATCTAGTCTAATGGAGCTCATCACCGACAAGGGGGAAATTTCTGGCCCCTTCCCCACACATGTGATAGTTGGAAGTTTATGGGACAATTTTTTGTTTTGAATTTCGCGCAAAGCTACTCGAGGGCTATCCTAATTTAGCAGTGTAAGACTGGAGGGAAGGCAGCTAGTCATCACCACCCACCGCCACCTCTTGGGGTACTCTTTTACCAACGAATAGTGGGATTGACCGTCACATTATAACGCCCCCACGGCTGAAAGGGCGATCATGTTTGGTGCGACCGGGATTTGAACCCGCTACCCTTGGATTAAGAATCGAACGCCTTAACACACTTGGCCATGCTGGGCCTTTATGGGACAAGAAGAATCAGGAACAGCTGTATGCATGTGATACAGTTCGTAATTTATGTACAGCTGTAGGTTAGAGTCAAGGCTAGTACCGTTGTTCCACTTTCTTGTGACTGCAAACAAACTTGTTCAATTAGATATTTTCGACTTTCTTCATGTGTTGAATAATTAAATATCTTAACACTGTGAAATGGAATATAACGTGCTGGAAGCCATCTTGTCTCCAAAGTGACTTCATAAATTTTATCCATCAGCAAGGTCACTGTAACCCACAAAATCCGGTGATAGTGGCCATGACTGACTTTCCGATAGCTACGTAGGTTAACAACTTATTATTCTAGAATAAATCACGATAGAAACGACTGGTAAACACCCTACCATCATTCACCGAGTTGTTAAAGTGAGAAGTACATTTAAACCGTCAAAACTATAGTTTGACACGACGACCATGATACCGAAAGTAATGGAGGGGAAAAGCAATGAATTTGAACATTGAAAACAACACACATTTGAAAGTAGCTGGTATTTGTTGTAATACTAACTATTATATTCCATTTTGTTTTTTAATGATAATTCTTGAAAAGGAAGACACGCATAGAAATAATGTTTATTGTTTGGGTTGTACAGCTCTATGTTATTACGCTTAGTGTTATAGAAACAAATTCTAGTGGTTCACTAAATCTAACTATCGCACATAATTTTGTTAGTATACCTTGTGGTGGGCATATAAAATGAATAAGTTGGTTGTAAGTGTAACCTAAAGTACGTCTTGTGTCACGATCCATATGCTACAGATCACTGTCAACACCGCCGATGTAACCAGCAAATAATGCAGGTAATTTATTTTTAATTAATTAAAGACATCAACCTTCGTAATGTTTCTAATAACATGATATAAATATATAAAGTGAGATTGTTTAAACTTGACAATAGTCTATTACAGCTTAGATTAGAATAACCAAATATTATTAGATTCAAGAATTACTTCAACTGTCACTGGTTGAAACATCAGTGCTGTAAATGTTTTATATTTTTACTTTTGCATGTTCGGTTGTTGCTTTCAAGTTCTATTGATCTGTGAATTTAGATCTAATTAAATAACTTGATTAAAAAGTCAAGTACATTTTTATCTTCAATGTTCGGTATAGTTTCTTGGCTAGAGCTGTGAATAGTTCAGGTAGTGAAGACGTATTTCAGTAATCTTTAATTGATGGCCCACGATTAATTAAAAAGTAATACATTTAATTTACATAAATTTAAATTAATTTGTGATTTAATTATATGGTTCTCGTGCACACTTCTCGGGTTTTAAATAAAGGAAATCAGTGATTCATGTCATCACAAAGTTCTGCTGGTCCATTTTCACTTATTATTGCATTATTTAATAATGTGGGTCATCCAGAGAAAACAACACGTGATTACAAGATTAAAAGAAAATATTGTTTAACCTGTGGTATTTTACCCACTGTAAGTTATGCACATTTGTCAACATTCATATATTTGTCTCACCAAAATGTCAAAGAATTCTAATCAAAAACAAGCATAATTTATACTATGCTTCACTTTGGTTCTTCCTTTCTGAAATGCACAGCCTATTTTTTTGTACAATATATTGTAATTTAGAATGTCTGGGTACATTTAATAACTGTTATAAGAGGGAGTCCATTTGTGTCTTGTCTTCATCACTTTAAACACTACCAAACAAATGAACCTGATTTGAAATGGAAAACATGAGTAATATGTTTCCGTACTGAGATGGGAAGTCTGTGTGATACATTGAGGTTTGTGTAGTCTTGTAGTACAAACAAAATAAGATGACTATTTTATAACTGTTGTGATGCTTATTTCTCTACATTTTATTAGTGATACAAATTCCATTATCTTTGTATTTTATGTATCTTGTAGTAAAAACTAAATAAAGTGATCATTTTATAACTGTTATGATTATTTTTATGTTCTTACTTAACTGTGAAACAACATAAATGTTTAACATAAGTCTCTTATTACATTTGTAAAAGTAGCTAAACCTATATGAAATATGAGAACATTATTTTACTTCTCTGAACCATATGTTCAGAATGTATTTTTCTCACTGTCTTTAATCCATGTTATGTATAAACAGTGATGTTTGGTAACAATATCTTACAGGTCAACCTGACATTTGTGACTCTCTTCCGTTATTAGGGAACCACCTTATCAACTTTCAGAGAGTGACTACACTGGATTTAACAAAATCATTGATATTCACTTCAGGAACAAAGAAAGTTGAATTTGAGTATGATCTGTACCTGATAGAGGAGAGAAGCTAACTTTCCACAATGTAACAGAAGACTTTAGAAAGTTAGAGGGTAAGAAGTTTACATACACTTTACATAATAAAGACAGTTGACTGGTTATTGGTTAATGTATGTTACTTAATGTAGTTAAATAATCTTTATAAACAAGGTTGATTGGTTATTGGTTTTTGTATGTTACTTAATGTAGTTAAATAATCTTTATAAACAAGGTTGACTGGTTATTGGTTTTTGTATGTTACTTAATCTAGTTAAATAATCTTTATAAACAAGGTTGATTGGTTATTTATGTTACTTAATCTAGTTAAATAATCTTTATAAACAAGGTTGACTGGTTATTGGATGTTACTTAATCTAGTTAAATAATATTTATAAACAAGGTTGACTGGTTATTGGTTTTTGTATGTTACTTGATATAGTTAAATAATCTTTATAAACAAGGTTGACTGGTTATTGGTTTTTGTATGTTACTTAATCTAGTTAAATAATCTTTATAAACAAGGTTGACTGGTTATTGGTTTTTGTATTTACTTAATCTAGTTAAATAATCTTTATAAACAAGGTTGACTGGTTATTGGTTTTTGTATTTACTTAATCTAGTTAAATAATATTTATAAACAAGGTTGATTGGTTATTGGTTTTTGTATGTTACTTGATATAGTTAATCTTTATAAACAAGGTTGACTGGTTATTGGATGTTACTTAATCTAGTTAAATAACCTTTATAAACAAGGTTGACTGGTTATTGGATGTTACTTAATCTAGTTAAATAATCTTTATAAACAAGGTTGACTGGTTATTGGTTTTTGTATTTACCTAATCTAGTTAAATAATCTTTATAAACAAGGTTGACTGGTTATTGGTTTTTGTATTTACCTAATCTAGTTAAATAATCTTTATAAACAAGGTTGACTGGTTATTGGTTTTTGTATTTACTTAATCTAGTTAAATAATATTTATAAACAAGGTTGACTGGTTATTGGTTTTTGTGTGTTACTTAATCTAGGTAAATAATATTTATAAGCAAGGTTGATTGGTTATTGTATGTTACTTAATCCAGTTAAATAATCTTTATAAGCAAGGTTGATTGGTTATTGGTTTTTGTATGTTACTTAATCTAGTTAAGTAATCTTTATAAGCAAGGTTGATTGGTTATTGGTTTTTGTATGTTACTTAATCCAGTTAAATAATCTTTATAAACAAGGTTGATTGGTTATTGGTTTTTGTATGTTACCTAATCTAGTTAAATAATCTTTAGAAAGAAGGTTGACTGGTTATTGGATGTTACTAAATCTAGTTAAATAATCTTTATAAACAAGGTTGACTGTTTATTGGTTTTTGTATGTTACTCAATCTAGTTAAATAATCTTTATAAACAAGGTTGATTGGTTATTGGTCATTGTGTGTTACTTAATCTAGTTAAATAATCTTTATAAACAAGGTTGATTGGTTATTGTCAGGGTGTGAGCACCCTGGTTGGGAGTCACTGCACTATAACATTAATAAAGTTAATTTAGGAACCTGTACCACTTCATCAACCAAATGATTCTACAGTCAACTTCCATTCTTATCACTGTAACAACTGAACAGACTTCTTATGGCAGTATACCAAAACCCCTAACAACTCTAACCATATGCATCAAGTCATGTATAATATTTATGTTCCTGTGAAACAAATTTAAGTCTGTAAGCCTTTTTTCTTACCTCAATTTTTTTAAATAGTGTGTAAATCAAACAATCTTTAGCTGATCTGTTTCCAATGTTATGCTTCAGTTCATTGATTGTATTATTGAAGGTCATTTTTAAAGTTTTTATTTAGTCATTCTGAATTAAATGAATGTTCTTCAAAGTAGAAACTTATTTCAGCATTATTAGAAAATATCACAAGCCAAGCAAACCTGCAAAACTAACATAAAGTAACAGTTGATGGGATTGTGTCAGTGTTATTCAGGCGGCGTTTGTCACTAGGTGTCTATACAGACCAATGTAACGGTTGATGGATTTGATGGGATTGTGTCAGTGTTATTCAGGCGGCGTTTGTCACTAGGTGTCTATACAAACCAACGTAACGGTTGATGGATTTGATGGGATTGTGTCAGTGTTTTCCAGACGGCATTTGTCACTAGGTGTCTATACAAACCATAGTAACGGTTGATGGATTTGATGGGATTGTGTCAGTGTTATTCAGGAGGAGTTTGTCACTAGGTGTCTATACAAACCAAAGTAACAGTTGATGGGATTGTGTCAGTGTTATTCAGGCGGCGTTTGTCCCTAGGCGTCTATACAAACCAAAGTAACAGTTGATGGATCTAACTTTCCACAAGTCACTTAAGAGATTACATTGTAAATAGCCATATTTTAATTCTGTTTCAAGCTAGTCCCTGACATCTTTCATTGTATAGAGACATCCTTAAGAGACCTGTTGATCATATAACCAGGAATGATGTCTCTCCTTCAAATAAAATCTCTTGTTACTTGTTACCCATATTGCCGAAAGCCCTGTTGAAAGAAGATATGTAAATGTTATATTCAACCACGAACTGAATATTTTGTTAATTTGTCAATGAACTGTCAAATTAGTAGTTGCAAAGTCAGATGTAAGCCCACCACCCATCTTTGCAAGGTATCTTGAGATATATCAAATTATACAATACCTAGTCCACCTGAAGTTATCCATTTACATGAGATGTAGTTGTTGTTTGAATGACTGAAGTGAATAAAAGTGTCATGAACCTTGGCTGAGCTGTAATAGTAAAGTGTTAAAAATAGATTAGCAACTTTCTTTGTTATTTGTGTTAAATATACAACATGAAAGATAATTGTGTGTGCAGTTTTACAGCAACAGCCACCATTATCCTTTAACTAAACTAAAAACTGTTCAGTGTTGTTCCCCCACCTCATTGGTTTAACAGTAAGTGAGCATGGTAAGCACAGAACAGATAGGCCATTATGTAGCCATGCACTTAACAGTAAAGGAAGTCAAGAGTATAAGATAATTTGTGATAGAATTTAATGTTAGAAACAAGTAGAACTGAAACAAAGCTTTATCGCATCAACATAACTTAGAAGTCTTCCACTTTACATTTTATCAACAACATACAGAAGATATACAGTATAACTCCATGTATTTATTATCACCATTACTGTACAGGTGTACAAGTTAAATATATTAGGTTGGAATAAAATAATTCATACAATACTAAAACAGGTAAGGTTTGTTTTTCAAGTTGGGAGATTTTGTAACTTGAAGATATTTTTACTAAATCACTTGTTTTGAAATGACTTTCTACCTTAAGAAACACATTTATGTTTTAATAAACTTTCTTAAGTAACTGTACATGCACTGTTTTTTAACAGCTTTGTTTATAGTTAGAGAGTGTTTTTAAAGTTCTTGATACACTAGAAAAATATTAGGTGTGTTTTGACATTTTTACTGTGTAATATCAATAAAAATTAAATTATGATGACAAATACCTGACATTACTAGTGGAATGTTTAACAATTGGGTAGATTTTATCCTTAGATCATTCAATACACCTTACCAAACAAAGGTTCGAACCTCTGGTAATACTAATTGGTGTAATTAGCTGATGACGTCACCACAACTATTACCTTATATTTGATTGAAGAATCCTTTTTATTTTACATGGAATAGATGTAAGATAAAACTTCCATGCATAGTTTTAAAATATTCCAAGGAAAACAATCATCATGTTTTTGTATTTTAACCGTGAAAACAGTCGTCGTGTTTTTGTATTTCAACCATGAAAACAGTCGTCGTGTTTTTGTATTTTAACCATGAAAACATTCGTCGTGTTTTTGTATTTTAACCATGAAAACAGTCGTCGTGTTTTTGTATTTTAACCATGAAAACGGTCGTCGTGTTTTTGTATTTTAACCATGAAAACGGTCGTCGTGTTTTTGTATTTCAACCATGAAAACGGTCGTCGTGTTTTTGTATTTCAACCATGAAAACGGTCGTCGTGTTTTTGTATTTCAACCATGAAAACGGTCGTCGTGTTTTTGTATTTCAACCATGAAAACGGTCGTCGTGTTTTTGTATTTTAAAGATGTTGTCATCATCATGAAGCTACAAAGAGTAAACATGTGTTCAGAGCACCATTTCTAGCCAATTAAAAGTGGAACTAACTTTAAGATAAACAGATTTTAAAATGGTACCTGACTTAAGATAAACATTTTAAATCTGAGGCTAACTTAAACAGGTCTTGAAATAACAGTTGACAAAAGTTAAACAGATTTTTATTTGACAGCCATTGTTTTATAAGTGATGGTTGGTAAAACAAACCTAATTAACAGTAATGCAGAGTGACAGTTCTGTCAGAAAATCAGTTTGTGACAAGACAGATTGTTATTATTAATCACACTGTTGTGAAGAAGGGGTATATAAAATTAGTGTTCCTTTCTCGAAATGGTCTTAGGACATATTTCTGTTTCCATCTAACTTCTCTTACTTTTGTACAGTTGACATTTACTGTATAACCCACCACCTGTGTGTCCTATCTTAATGGTTTTCTTTGGAGGACAGTGTTAGGTATAACATTTTTGTGGTGTTTTTAATACAGTAACCATTGTGTTAGTGGTGGAGTTCATACAGATGAAATTATAGAATTTTCCACATTATTAATACACGTAACACTGCTTGATGAATGTTTGAATGTTTATAATTGTCTTTGAATTCCAGTAAGGGCCTAATGCAACCTGGTGAGTGGTTCATGTACTGGACTGTTAAACTGAGGTTAAGTGATTCATAAACAGAAATTGTACTCTGCATTTTCATGCTGTGGGTGCATTGTAAGAGTGACAGTCAAATCCAGCTGTAAGGTCTGACAAGGATAGTTCAAAAGTTGGCAGTGGGTGGTATTCACTGTCTACCTTCTCTCTTGTGTTATCACAACAAAATTAGGTATGGTCAGCACAGATGGCTGTGGTGTAGCTTTGTGACAAAAATCAACTGTTTTCAAGAGGTGTATGGGAATATACAATCCATTTATTGAAGATGATCCAATATTAATATATGATTCATGGTCCTTGTAAGTTGTGAGCTTTATTTACTTGGGGATATAAGGCTGTCAGAGACATGAGCTGTGGTAACATGTTTTTTAAATACATTTTTCTTACTTGACTATAACATAATCTAAACTTCAATCTAATTATTTCTTTGCCAGAACAAGATAGGAGTGACTGGTACATGGTTAAATAAATTAACTGAATTTCTTCATCACTTCACTACATGGTTAAATAAATTAACTGAATTTCTTCATCACTTCACTACATGGTTAGACAAATTAACTGAATTTCTTCATCACCTCACTACACGGTTAGACAAATTAACTGAATTTCTTCATCACCTCACTACACGGTTAGACAAATTAACTGAATTTCTTCATCACCTCACTACACGGTTAGACAAATTAACTGAATTTCTTCATCACCTCACTACATAGTTAGACAAATTAACTGAATTTCTTCATCACCTCACTACATGGTTAGACAAATTAACTGAATTTCTTCATCACTTCACTACATGGTTAGATAAAGTAACTGAGTTTCTTCATCACTTCACTACATGGTTAGACAAATTAACTGAATTTCTTCATCACTTCAATACATGGTTAGACAAATTAACTGAATTTCTTCATCACCTCACTACACGGTTAGACAAATTAACTGAATTTCTTCATCACCTCACTACATAGACAAATTAACTGAATTTCTTCATCACCTCACTACATAGTTAGACAAATTAACTGAATTTCTTCATCACTTCACTACATGGTTAGACAAATTAACTGAATTTTTTCATCACCTCACTACATGGTTAGACAAATTAACTGAATTTCTTCATCACTTCAATACATGGTTAGACAAATTAACTGAATTTCTTCATCACCTCACTACACGGTTAGACAAATTAACTGAATTTCTTCATCACCTCACTACACGGTTAGACAAATTAACTGAATTTCTTCATCACCTCACTACATAGTTAGACAAATTAACTGAATTTCTTCATCACCTCACTACATGGTTAGACAAATTAACTGAATTTCTTCATCACTTCACTACATGGTTAGATAAAGTAACTGAGTTTCTTCATCACTTCACTACATGGTTAGACAAATTAACTGAATTTCTTCATCACCTCACTACATGGTTAGACAAATTAACTGAATTTCTTCATCACTTCAATACATGGTTAGACAAATTAACTGAATTTCTTCATCACCTCACTACACGGTTAGACAAATTAACTGAATCTCTTCATCACTTCACTACACGGTTAGACAAATTAACAGAATTTCTTCATCACCTCACTACATGGTTAGACAAGTTAACTGAATCTCTTCATCACCTCACTACATGGTTAGACAAATTAACTGAATTTCTTCATCACTTCAATACATGGTTAGACAAATTAACTGAATTTCTTCATCACCTCACTACACGGTTAGACAAATTAACTGAATCTCTTCATCACTTCACTACACGGTTAGACAAATTAACTGAATTTCTTCATCACTTCACTACATGGTTAGATAAAGTAACTGAGTTTCTTCATCACTTCACTACATGGTTAGACAAGTTAACTGAATCTCTTCATCACCTCACTACATGGTTAGACAAATTAACTGAATTTCTTCATCACTTCATTACATGGTTAGACAAATTAACTGAATTTCTTCATCACTTCATTACATGGTTAGACAAATTAACTAAATTTCTTCATCACTTCACTACATGGTTAGATAAATTAACTGAATTTCTTCATCACTTCACTACATGGTTAGACAAATTAACTGAATTTCTTCATCACTTCACTACATGGTTAGACAAATTAACTGAATTTCTTCATCACCTCACTACATGGTTAGACAAATTAACAGAATTTATTCATCACCTCACTACATGGTTAGACAAGTTATCTGAATTTCTTCATCACATCACTACATGGTAAGACAAATTAACTGAATTTCTTCATCACTTCACTAGGTATAAATATAGATAAACAAACTTTGAGTTATTTTATCTTCTTGTCTCGTCCTCAATAAAAGAAACTGTAAAGCTTTGCCATCAAAACCCAGACTGGTTGTGTTCGAAATGTTGTGTGGCTAATCTGTTTGCCACTTACTGCTGTTGAACACTAGCACTGTAAAGTTTCATTTAATGAACATAAACAGTTGTTCTGGTCATAACTGTTGGTTTGGTTTTGCATATATCTTGTGTCTACATTGTTCTGTATTTATCTTTGTCGTGTGTTCTTCCAGTGTTTTGTACAGCACCCACTCACCACAGTAACCATTTAATGAAGCCTCTATGGTAGTTCAGTTTAGTCTGTATAGCAGAATTTGAAACTTTAGGTTGTGAAAGTGAAACCATTTTATGTATTGCAAATTTGGAAGATGTTGCAACAAACATGAAAGTGCCACGTGGCGACCCCCTTGTCTGTTTTGTAGTTTAGGCTAGAGGAGTTTATATGGCATGTCAGTTCTTTGTGTTCCACAATGAGTAACTACTGTCTAAATGTTGTAACATGTAATTAAGAAACAATCTTCCAAGATGCATTCCATTTCAAAAACTCTGTATAACTACACAAAGAAGTAATGGGCTGATAACAAATGACTTGTCGGTTTGAAGATATAGTTTGCTTTTAATTTTTCTTTACAGGTTACATTTCACTTTAGAAAGTTTTAACAGTGGTACCTTAAATATCTAGTGCCCCTGGTGGGTTAGTTTCCATCAATCACTACTAAAATAGTGACGTCAGTAACTAACAAGCGCCTTAACCAATCCAAACTCATGTCTCTGTTCTACGTCTTTCACTGTGGGTTATAAACCACAACAGAAGGTACGGACTTAAAGTTTTGTATTACAGGTGAGTTATTCCTTTAGCAGACAACTTTGAAAATCTGTTTCTTGCCATACTTTTCTGTAGTGGTGACAAGGATTCATATGATTGGTTGAGATACTGTACACGTGAAACGACACAGTCGCTTTGATACAGAAAAACGATTACAAATATCACCCGAACTTCATGCAATAGAAAGGCATAACGCGAAAGTTAGATAAACTTTATCTTCCCTCAGTAACCAATGTTCGCGTTCGATATATTTTAATAATGTTTATTATATAATAAAGCGTCATACACCTGCAGACTTAGCGCTGAGCCACATGGGGCGTACTTTTTCTTTGACATTAACGTCGGTTTAAGAAGTGATCGAAATCCTAGCCGATTGGAAGAATCGTGAAATGTTAATATTAACTGAGAGTCGTTAATTTCGGTGATTTTTTTCAAAGTACTGTTAACTGGACACGCACGTGATATCATTTTTTGTCAATTACACCTAAACTTTTATCTCAGTATTTTTGAAATAAATTATCTTTGTTACCTCATATTTTGTATAAGACATTATCTCAGGAAAGTAATTTATTAATATTGCTTTAGAATGTCACTTTTGAATTACCTTATGATCGAAACATTTATGGACAAGTTACGTTTGATGGTCATCAGCATTGTAACAGTTGGCCTCATTTTTGTAAGTTCGACAGATGGCGCTCTGCTCCACGAACCTGTACATCGGCGTTTGAAGAGAAGTTGTATCGTTACTTGAAGTCGTTTTTCGAGCGGTATGCCTTCGGGGAATTGAAATACAAACGCTTAAATAAAAATACGTATGACGTGAGAAAACGAGTTAATAATCTTAGTAGGCGTGTCATATGGAGTCATGTGATCATGGCTGAGCTTCTGTGTTGGAGCTAAAGTTTGCCGGATGGCTGTGCTAAAGGCAATGTTGATGATAAAAGGGAGGCATGTGTGGACAGTTGGTACTTCGTCTGTCGTGGCACGGTAAAGAATACAACTAAACATCATGTGTGCCGTAGCAAAAGTGTCGCAGCCACGGGTACACTATCCGGGAATTGGTTACCAGCCGCCAATCAGCCCAGTCTACCGTTCGACGAAGGTAAGTGAATAAAGCTACAGCAGTTTCACCACCATATGGTTAAAACCATTCTATTGATTTTAAGTTTAGGGCCCTGTTTAACTCTGTGATTTTGTCAGAAGGCATCTCTCGTAATAAATCACACCTGCGGGAAGTTTCTTTACATACAGAACTTTGAATAATATGATGCACATTTGTGTTGCTTTACAGGGTTAGTACAGCACGCAGTCTGAACAAGTTGGCACTTTACATGTATAAAGACCTCGAGAACCCATCGAAGGTGGAATATATAATTGTGAAATATTATATTTTAATTATTGTAGAACAGATAAACGTATGTGCAGCCAAGTTGGAGAAATAAATACCTTATAAACTGGTGCGAGTTTCTCTTAGTGTTGTAGAAAGCTTTAGATCTTGCTGTCTGAATATTTTTACGATTATATAGGTAACGTCTGTAGTCATTTTATCAAATCTTTTACAAGGAAGGTTTGTTAACTGGAGCACCATCGATCAACACGTTTATTAAACCAATCGTGTGTCTACATGATTTATACCTTATGTTAGGATGACGTTTCCTCTGAACAATGAACGTCACGTGATACAACTAATTTATTAACATCTGACGCTAACACTTGAACATAAACGCATCCAACTATTTCCGCAGTGTTAATTTGGAACATAACGTGGTTAAAGTCAAAACAGAAAATTTAGGACATGTAGAGAAGTACGAAACAGGTTTGAGGCCAGTTTCTACCTTGCAAGGAATGGACTTTTTTTTTTCAATCGCAATAGACGTGGCTGGCAGTTTAGCCTCGGTCTCACGTTGTTGAAATTAGGTTATATGGTGCAACAATTTTTCCTTTAAATTTGACAGCTTATCTATCTGTCTATATTCTCCGTCCCGAAGCACTTGGTTGCTGAATATTGTTATATCCTTTGTGATTGTTTGCTATTACTCGTATGTGTATCGTATACCTTTCTCTTCTGTGGGCGTGTAGTCGCACCGATTATCTACTTCCTGTATAACTTTATACAGCAGTACGGAAATAATGAGATAATATTATAACCTGTTCTCGTTAAATATTCCACTGCACGTGCTGTCAGCTGTTTTAGTTCCAGCGGTTGTCAGTGTTTTGTGTTTCTACACGTGTTGTCTGTTGGCTGTTTTAGCTTCAGCGGCTTTCAGTGTTTCGTGTTTCTTACGTGCTCTAAATGTGTAAAAGTTCTTTCGTTTGTTGTGAGTTTAGCACTATTCTGTGAGGCCATCCACTTTAAACAAAACTTTTCCACAGTGATATATATACCTTTTTAAAACTATCACTTTCTCCAGTCGTGACTTGTTAACAAATCTAGGTTCATAGGATTACCCAGTTTGTTGACTGATTTGGATTCGTCAGTCACTTTCTGTTGTCGTGACTGGATAGCTTATCTTCGTTCGTTCCAGTGACAAAATATCGGGGATTAAAATGTATATTTCACTTATTTGTGGTCATTATCTTAAGTCGCTTTCTTCTTATCTATTAATCTCACAATGTCTCGAGGATCAGTGACTTACAAACAACTTTAACAGCTAGTTAATTTGTACAATTAAAGCTCTGAATTAGGTATGGAAACATATTTTTTTTTTTTTGAAAGTAAAACTAGCTAACTTTTCATCTAGATTGCTGTGACCTTCAATCCACCAGGAGGTACTAATGACATTAATCAACCACACCATTCAGTCAAGGGGGTATTTGGCAGCGAACTTGGACAACAATCGCAAGTTTCTTCCAAACAAACAACAAGTAAGACAATATCTTCTAATGAAGTTACCAAAGAAAAGAAACGAAAACTTTCTTCCACAAAGGTAACTTTTCTTTAACAATTCCACACTGAGCATCAGTCGGAGAGAATTCTCCACAAGTGCCTTTTAGTGATTATGAATTATTAGTTTTTTTTTTAAATTCATACTTAAGCAAAAACTACAGATGATATTAAAGTGATTTTTGATGCTTCAAATAGAAACTCATTCAGCTTTTGTAAAGTTTTGATAAAATGTTAAGTACTAAACTATATTTTTGACACTTTGTATGTATTGTGATGCTACTGAATGTTATTGATTTTGTATGTAACCTAAACTATTCAAGTACTTGAATCATCTGTTCACCTCAGAGATGTCAAATGTACGAGGTTGGAGTATTTCTTCTATTTTAATGTGTTGCATTAGAAAACTAAAGAATGTGGAACAACTCTTGGTACCAGGACAGTCATGAAGAGACGTATAATAAGTCATTTCCCAGCTGTGATAGCAAAGTTTGGTGTCTTTTTTTATAGGAGGTGAGAATCTAGAAACAGTGGTCAATGGTAATATCCAACTTATCCCAGGAAACAATACAAACACTAATAAAGAAACAAATGAGGATAACCAGGTATGGGTTAAATAGGATAAAGCTTCCAGTGATACCTCCTGTTCAACCATCAAATCTCAAGCTGGTTGACAATGAGACAAGTATTTATGCTTTTCCATACAAAGAAGTACTGGTCAAGTTAACAAACTTGATGCTCATGGATATCTGCATAATTAAAAACAATTATCTTGCAAAATGGATTATGGAAAGCAATGAGGAAGAAATGGTGTGCTTTGGACATAACAACCTTACAGTGGAGTCTATGATGTTGGACTATTGTCAAGATACATAGGTGTCGCATGGAGCATGGCTGGATGTGGTAATAACATGCTGAAATCATTTTAATATGAAACCTGATACTGCTTCATAATGGGGGGGGGAGGGTCTCAAGGAATTGTACAAAACCCTAAGAGTACCTTAAACACTAAAGATTCAGTCCAAACAAGACTTCAGATCTTGACTGTTGGTGGTTAAGGCTATATACATACAGAAATGCAGAAAACAACATGTATGTTAGGCTTACAAGGAAAAGAAAATCCATCCATACTGGCCTATTTCAAGTTATTTTCTTGTCATCCTACAACAACAACTCGGTGTATTGTACCCTAACCTTGTGTATAATACTAAATAAGTTACTGTGAAGGGAGGGAATTTTGAGTTGTTTCTTCTGTATTATACATGAACTAAAAAAACATCATAATTCTAGTGTAAACGATGTTATCATTACCTCTTGAAGTTAGCTTTCTTACAAATATCTGGTGTTTGTTTAAAAAGCTAAATGAATTACCAGTTAATTATAACCTGTAGATACTCAAGGTTTTATATACTATACAACCAGTGTTCTGGGGGAGAGAACCCCTATATTATGTATGAAGTGATGTAGTAAAAAAAGCAATAAACATAATATTAAATTTTATTATTCATAGAATAATTAACTTAAGAAACACAAAAGTTTATTCAAAATGATGTTTTAGACATGTGCATTTTACTTAAACAGTTCTTTTTTATTGGTAAGTAAAATTTTGTATGTGTTTTACTGAGGGTTGTGTCTCTTACTCTAAATATGTATATTCAGAATTTAGTTAAAACATAAACTATAAATGGTTACAATGTTTTCATGACAATCTTCAGCTGCAGCTTAAATTTTTACATCTTGAACTAATGTGGTCAACTAGTCAGTAGCTACAGTAAATCATCATGAACTGTATCAGCTACTCGCTAACTTTGTTTATTACCACTACAATGTATTCGGTTACCATATCAAGTAATCCTTTTGTCCATAGTTAAACATAAAAAAACAAAGCCAGCATACAAGATAAATACAAAGATGGGAAACTTAAAAACTTTCAAATAGGGTTAATAGAAAATGTAAGGAAATAGACTGAATACATTATGGACATTATTTACTCAAACAATAGATTTCTATTCTGATACCATTAAAATATAATTCTTAATAATAGCATGAAGTTAAAACTGGGGTTTGTTGCTTGAGTAAATAGTGTGTTCAGTCTCGTAACACACTTTTGTAGTTCAAATTGTGTGTTTTTAATTCAATATATAAAGATGAAATTTGTCTTTTTATATTTGAAAATTATAAAAAAGATTTATATATATATTTTTTTTATTTATCATATTAGCACTTGTATTTAGAAGCAGTTTTAAAATACTATTTCATTAATATAGGATGGTGGAAAGTTTGGGACTTCATCTCATAATGTTTCTCAACCAGTTGCAGAAACCTTTGGCTCTGCCATCAAGCCTCACTCTTCAGATTCTGGAGTCAAGCAGAAGGTAGGACAGGACTGTCTAAACTTAAGACTTGTTGGAACTTGTTCGTTCACAACACAAAGCTGTTTTTTGTAAAGTCAGTCAATACTTTTAACTGTGTCGTGCCACTTCTCGCCAGGAGTGGGTCAACACTTTTTCTGATGTAAATATTGGAATATTTATTTAAATGTGTAATATCTATTCATTATTAGCTAAATACAATTTTCTCTTCCACTGTTTGCTTCCTTAAATTTGTTGAGAAAGAGAACACTCAACCTTGACGTGTTATTCGTATAACAAATGAAACTCCTGAATTCACACAGTGCACCCAGTCTTGGAAGGGAAGAAATTTCTTAGTGTTTTAAAAGAAGAGTTACAAAGTTGTCTTAAGTTGTTGAAGTTCAGTGAGACATAGACTGGTAGCTAAGGTGCTCAACTTCTAATCTGCAGGTCATGGGATTGAAGCCCCTAGCTAGAAGCACTAGACCTTTAGGTCATTTGATATTTTATAACATCACAGTGAATCATCCTGTTAATTATTGAAGAGTCAGCAGTGAGTGATGTTGACTGTTTGTTACTTCAAAATTAGGAATGGCTAATGTAGATAGCCCTTGAGTAATTATACACAGAACTTCAATGAAATAATGAGCTTGGGCATAGTAAATCTTTAACACTTGTTGTCATTTACTATGGTATTACTGTTAATTTCTATACACTAACATTTGTTTATACTGAATTGAAATAAAACTATTAGAATTTGAAAACAGACCAATATAAACAGTTAATACATGCACAAAATTGAAACCAAACTAACAGCAATTTGAATTACGGATGTCATATCTTGTGTTCTAATTGGATAAATTAGTGTATTTTTACACTCGGACTTGCCTTGTGTGGGCTTTGTTATTGTTAAATTTTTAAAATTGGTAATAAACAATACTTTTTAAATCTGCTATCTTGTAATTTCATTAGGAAAATGGAGCGAATGTGCCAAGTTCCAAATCATTGTATGGGAAGATTAACTCAGCATCTTCAAGTAAAGAAACCAAACATCAATTGCTGCCAAAGGACAGAAGTAAGTACCATAAAGAGAACAAGGAGACAAAAGAATTCAAGTTTCACAGTAAAGAAATACCTAAACGACCTCAATCACCTTGTCAGAGTTCAAGTGGAACAAAAGTAACCAAAAAACTAAAACGCAGTGGTTCAGCATTATCAGTGACCAGTAAACAAAAAATGCACACTAAAAGTGATCCTTTAGACAAAGATTGTGATAAACCTTCACAAATATCATCCAGCTGCTCTCTGAAACCAAAAACAGAAGTGAAAAAGAAGAAAAATAAAGAAAAGAGTGGTCAATCAGATGAGAATTGTGGTGGTCAAACGGGTGAGATTCATGTGAAAAGTTCAGTATTAAAACCAAGAAAAGTAAGAGAAGAAAATAGTCAAGTTCCCACAGAAGTTGAAAATTTTGGAAAGTTGCCAGGTAATGGTAATGGCAGTCCTGCTTCCAGCATTAGCCTGTGTTCCTTAGCCACTGGAAGGATCCGTGGTCCTTTTGCTGCAATGATTGTGGAGATGGAAAAAGACGGTAAGTTACTGTCTCCACTGTCAAGCAGTCCTGGTTCCCCAAGTGGAGTTCCTCTAAAGAGTGAAGAAATGCTATATATAAATGATAGAGAGTCTGAAGAAGAGTTTGATATTGTTAAAACTATCAAGGACTCTCTAGTACTTGAACACAAAAAGGATAATTTTCCAAAGTTGGAAGGAACACCGGAACATCATTCCCAGTGTGATCCAAGCTACTTCTTTGAATTGGAGAAACTGAGACAACAAATAATGTCTTTAAGAGATCGTGGTCATATCCAGCAAGTGGTGGATATGATTGAAGAAACTGGATTATATTTTGTAACTAACTCAACATTTGATTTTGACCTATGTTCTTTAGACAAAAACACTGTCCGTAAATTGCAAAGTTGCCTAACAGTCAAGTGAACAGATGTAGGTTTCAAAGTCATCATTAGGACAAAGTCATTAGACTATGAATTCATAATTGCAAATAAGTTAGACTGATTTTTTTGTGGAAAAAGCCCTGGAAATTTACATTCTGAGTTTCCAAATGAAACAAGAAGACTTATTTCAAATCTCATATTATTATAAAAACATAGTTGATATAATGTAGGTCACTTAAATTTATAGCTAAAATCTTTAAAAGTACAGCTTTAAATAATTAAATTTACACAAAACGGGAGGAACCAGTTACCATGTTTTTTGTCTTTTAATTGCATATGAGAAGCATTCATGATTATGAGAAACCCACTTGAAATAAAGAGCTATTCTCAAGATAGCTGGTATTGGGTATTAACACTTCAATTAAAATAAAGTTTTAATACCTGTACCAGCTATCTTGAGAATACAAGAGAAGTATTGACTTAGGAACCTTTAAAAAGACAGCAGGTATCTTTTGACGCATAGTTAGATATTTTTGCATTATCTCTGTTTTCACACTACTATCATGGTTTCAGTGATTCTTAGTTTTTACATCAGCTACCTACACCAATTTTATTTTCATCTAATGAGTGAGAAACTGGGAAATGAACTTCTAGTAACTACTGTGTTGATGCCCACTTTTTTTTCTCTGTTTAATTTTTGTAGCTGTAGAAATGGGGTATTTATTTTACACGAATGAAGCGTTTTTAAAGTAACTTCGCAATGATCTACAAATTCAGTTTGCTAAATAATTACAACACCACAGATGGTGTTTGACGTATTACAATAAAGAAATACAAGCATTCTCCCTTAACTTATTGTATAATTAGTATTTTCGTTTCAAAAAAGGTTAGGAGAGCCACATTCGATAAAGTATAGGGATAGACTACCGGTGTTACCATGGGTACATTATAATCTTTGCGTCTTTATAAACTTTTTTTTTTTTTTTTCACGTGATATATCTATAGCTTATTTAAACCGACTAGTTATGGGCTTTAATGCCGACTGACACAAAATGAAACATTCAGGGAAGAATTATATGTTTTACCATACTTTACATTAGTACATAGGTCTTAAAAGTGTACACATTTATTTATATAATTTTAGATGCAAGGAATAACGCATGCCCATGTTTCAAAATATATTGCAATATCTTGTTTTATATGAATAATTTAAACCAGTTTTGTTTTTAATTGGTACATGTTCCCTTTCCATGTAAGGGATATATTTCAGTTTCGGGATATTCTATATACATAAACACTAAGATTAGCGTTGAAAAAAATTATATAAAGTCTTGATAGTTTCAGATATACAATATTATCTTCACTTAACCATTTGAACAGTTACTTTACAGAATGCGGCCTTTAGGTAAAACCAATATCCTTGTGCCTGTATGTAGCATTCCGGTAGATGTCGCTATCTTAAAAGTACAGGTTACTATTTTTTTTATTATTAATATTCATTTACTTCTGTTTTTATTATTATTAATAGCACCTAAAACTGTAATTGGCATACCGTATTTTTCGGAAGTAAGTGCTGATATATCTAGCATTAAAATTATTTCCTGTTGGTCGTGTTTTTACCAAGATGTATAACTTGTTAATTTGCTTTTTAAGTGTTAAAATACATACGTATTTATTACACTATGCTATTAGTTTCGGGGAAGTTAATAGAATTTGTGGTTTATTTATAGACAAATATCTATTAATGTGATCTGTGATATTGGGTGAAAAGATTCTTAGGCGTACAACACGTGAAACGTGTGGTTAAAATGATATTGTTGTATCCTCTTTCTTTGAAATTCAAAGTAAACAGAGGTTTAATAGAACATTTCTGGTAAAATACAGTATAGCACTGTATAAGTAACATGTACATTTTAATTTCTATTAACTTCTGAAAAGCGTATAATAAAAAAAATATATATTATTGCAATTACTTAAACTTGTTACTCAGTCATTTGCATTTGCACGAACTAAATTACTTCAATGAATAATATACGTTATTTAATCTCTACCCATATCATGCACACCATCGAACGGTTCAGTGGAGATTATAATAATTATTTAAAGGCAGACTAAATGGGGAAAACAGCTCTCTGCTCTAGCTGTCCCTAATTTAGCAGTGTAAGACTAGAGGGAAGGCAGCTAGTCATCACCCCCACCGCCAACTCTTGGGCTGAACATTTACCAACGAATAGTGGGATTGACCGTCACATTATAAAGCCACCAAGACTGAAAGGGCGAGCATGTTTGATGAGACGGGGATTCGAACCCGCGACCCTCGGATTACAAGTCGAGTTACTTCAATGAGAAGCAGAGGCTATAGTGTGTTATATCACTCTGGTTTGTTTTATTTTTAATTTCGCGCAGAGCTACACAAGGGCTATCTGCGGTAGCCGTCCCTAGTTTAACAATGTTAGGATAGAGGAAAGGCATCTAGTCATCACAGCCAACTCTTGGGCTACTCTTTTACCATAGAATAGTGGGATTAACTATACATTATATAATTCTAGAAGCCGCAGTACAACATTCGGGTTAAATTAGCGATTGTTTTTACATCAAACTTGGTAAGCGCTTGCGCGTTAATTCGAATAATTCATTACCTCTATCGATTTACAAACAAGATGAAATCCTCAATAACCACGGATGCATAAATGCCCCTCTAACCTCACTTATTATTTTCCATTTCCCAAAATCTAGTACATATGCCAAGTAAATAAATTAATTCGTTTTCTTCACGATAAATTAAAATCAGAAAGTGTTAGGACAACATTTGGCATGTAGCATTGCGAAACCTTCAATGTAGAATGTAATACTGACGAGTGTTTACAATTCAGCCTCTTTATGGAGGGATCTTCCAATATTACGTCCTTTTATTTATAACGATAGCGATAAAATTCCGATCCGTTGGTTTCGACTAATGCTATCACCATATATTTTCCGAGTGTTACATTAAACTGTGGCTCGTCTGACACCTTTATTTCGAAAGTTCAATCAATAGATGTCATTTCATTTTGTTACCCGCCAGATTTAGTTCGAAACGATACCAATCGTGTTCTCAGCTTTGTGTATTTAGTTTTAGAAAACTGAAATCACTGTCGATGTCATTTTGATGGTTAGCAAATAGAAAAACGTTAACCGATAGACTCCTACAGAGTTCGCTTAATTATTTCGCGAAACATTGTCACAAAAATGATTTTCTGTGTGAACTTTATCGTTAGTGCATACATGAAGTTAACCCTAAGTACCCTCTTCCCAATTAAAAAATATATACTTTTAAGGAAGAAAAACAGATTAAAGCTACCTAATGCTGGACTCCTTAATTATAATTAACTTTAATTTATTGTGACAGCATTGAAAAAAGGCTATATATGTAAACGCTCTCGTAAAAATTAAAATTTAACGAAAAAGGTACTTTAGCTGTTCGCAAAGTGTAGAATTTCACACAAACTAACAATGATAAAGTTTATGTCCAACATAAGTATTACTACTCTAACCACCAACATGGCCCGGCATGTTAAGGCGTTCGACTCCTAATCCGAGGGTCGCGGGTTCGAATCCCAATCGCACCAAACATGATCGCCATTTCAGCCGTGGGGTCGTTATAATGTTTCAATCAAGCCCACTATTCGTTGGTCAAAGAGCAGCCCAAGAGTTGGCGGTGATGACTAACTGCCTTCCCTCTAGTCTTATACTGCTACTTTAGGGACGGCTAGCGCAGATAGCCCTCAAGTAACTTCGCGCGAAATTAAAAAAACAAACAAACCACCTACATAACCTTGAAAGGGTCAGAGTAAGTGCGTGGACTAGCTGGACTCTGATACTCCTGTTTTTATATTATACAGGAATCATTCATCACACGAACTTAACACTCCTACGAAAAGTGGAGCCTTATAGGCTCCAGAGCAACTTGAAAGGTTATTAACATTAGGCTAATAATTTTGTATTTAAATGAAAATGCCATTTAAATCCATTAATGAATGGATTAACGAGATTCCCACTGTCCCTATCTACTATCTAGCGAAACCACAGCCAGGGGAACGGGCTTGAAGAAATCAGGACTAGAAACGTCTTTTCGTAGGAGTGTTAACCCTCTTAGTTTTGTAATAACTGGAGCCCCACAAGACTTCGTAACAACTGAATTATGTAAAAAACAACTTAGTTTTCGTAATGACTGGATACCAGTAAAATACATTACTTTTCATAATGACTGAATATCAGTACAATACATTACTTTTCGTAATGACTGGATATCAGTACAATACATTACTTTTCATAATGACTGGATATCAATACATTACATTACTTTTCGTAATGACTGGATACCAGTACAATACATAACTTTTCGTAATGACTGGATATCAGTACAATACATTACTTTTCATAATGACTGGATATCAGTAAAATACATTACTTTTCGTAATGACTGGATATCAGTACAATACATAACTTTTCGTCATGACTGGATATCAGTACAATACATTACTTTTCGTAATGACTAGATACCAGTAAAATACATTACTTTTCGTAATGACTGGATATCAGTACAATACATAACTTTTCGTCATGACTGGATATCAGTACAATACATTACTTTTCGTAATGACTGGATATCAGTACATTACATTACTTTTCATAATGACTGGATACCAGTAAAATACATTACTTTTCGTAATGACTGGATACCAGTACAATACATTACTTTTCGTAATGACTGGATATCAGTACAATACATTACTTTTCGTAATGACTGGATACCAGTACAATACATTACTTTTCGTAATGACTGGATATCAGTACAATACATTACTTTTCATAATGACTGGATATCAGTACATTACATTACTTTTCGTAATGACTAGATACCAGTAAAATACATTACTTTTCGTAATGACTAGATACCAGTAAAATACATTACTTTTCGTAATGACTAGATACCAGTAAAATACATTACTTTTCGTAATGACTAGATACCAGTAAAATACATTACTTTTCGTAATGACAGGATACCAGTAAAATACATACTTTTCTTCTCCAGTTTTAATCGTTCTCATTTATTGGAACAGCAACTTGATTTTGTAATCATCTATTGGAACAGCAACATTGATTTTGTAATTATTTATTGGTACAGCAACATTGATTTTGTAATCATTTATTGGTACAGCAACTTGATTTTATAATCATTTATTGGTACATCAACTTGATTTTGTAATCATTTATTGGTACATCAACTTGATTTTGTAATCATTTATTGGTACAACAACTTGATTTTGTAATCTTTATTGGTACAGCAACCTCATTTTATAAAAATTTTATTTGGTTGTTATTCTTAATACAAAACTGTTTTTTCATTAAAGTAACAAAATTTCTACAACTGAGAAAAATTTTGTAATCGAGAAAGTTTTCAAGTTCGACTTTAAACTTGAAACTGTAGAATACGTACAGATTGAGAAGATTAGAACGTAGATAACACTGCAAATATAACTTTGCAGCTCTCGTTTTGGTCTGCAGTCCTTCACAAGATCTAAACGAATCATTCCTGTTTCCTCTGAGAAATGTCACTAAATATATAGATATTATTCCAAAGCCTAACTCTGAGACCAGCACACACAATTCTGTAATACTTAGGCTTACCTAAGGTTTCTGATGCGAAAGAGTATGGTAGTGGTAACGTGTAAAGGTTGAAAAGCATTTTCGCAGTTATCCCAAGGTCAGTGCATATCGATTATTGAGTACACGGCTTCTCGTCACCAGATTTGGGAATGAGTGTAAAAGAAACTTTGACGTCACAATTTCACTGCTGCGAGGGCAAACGATTTCACTGCCATCTCGCGCTTATTCTGTTTTCGAATATTTCAAATAGTAAGATTTCACTGTCACACTTGTCACGCACGTCTCCAAACTGTGCGACATGATTTATTTTCAGCACATCTCCCTTCTGAATAGGTGCATAACGACACCTTTTATAGAACACTTTAAACACCGTACACCCAAAATAAATGTTACATAACTGTTTGTATTCTGATGTATAATATAGTAATTATGTGGTATTAAGTTAAACTACTGTTTGTATTCTGATGTATAATATAGTAATTATGTGATATTAAGTTAAAGTACTGTTTGTATTCTACTGTATAATATAGTAATTATGTGGTATTATGTTAAAGTACTGTTTGTATTCTGATGTATAATATAGTAATTATGTGGTATTAAGTTAAACTACTGTTTGTATTCTACTGTATAATATAGTAATTATGTGGTATTAAGTTAAACTACTGTTTGTATTCTACTGTATAATATAGTAATTATGTGGTATTATGTTAAACTACTGTTTGTATTCTACTGTATAATATAGTAATTATGTGGTATTAAGTTAAAGTACTGTTTGTATTCTACTGTATAATATAGTAATTACATGGTATTATGTTAAAGTACTGTTTGTATTCTGATGTATAATATAGTAATTATGTGGTATTAAGTTAAACTACTGTTTGTATTCTGATGTATAATATAGTAATTATGTGGTATTATGTTAAAGTACTGTTTGTATTCTGATGTATAATATAGTAATTATGTGGTATTATGTTAAACTACTGTTTGCATTCTACTGTATAACATAGTAATTATGTGGTATTAAGTTAAACTACTGTTTATATTCTACAGTATAATATAGTAATTATGTGGTATTATGTTAAACTACTGTTTGTATTCTACTGTATAATATAGTAATTATGTGGTATTAAGTTAAAGTACTGTTTGTATTCTGATGTATAATATAGTAATTATGTGGTATTAAGTTAAACTACTGTTTGTATTCTACTGTATAATATAGTAATTATGTGGTATTAAGTTAAACTACTGTTTGTATTCTACTGTATAATATAGTAATTATGTGGTATTAAGTTAAACTACTGTTTGTATTCTACTGTATAATATAGTAATTATGTGGTATTAAGTTAAACTACTGTATAATATAGTAATTATGTGGTATTAAGTTAAACTACTGTTTGTATTCTGATGTATAATATAGTAATTATGTGGTATTATGTTAAAGTACTGTTTGTATTCTGATGTATAATATAGTAATTATGTGGTATTATGTTAAACTACTGTTTGTATTCTGACTGTATAATATAGTAATTATGTGGTATTATGTTAAAGTACTGTTTGTATTCTGATGTATAATATAGTAATTATGTGGTATTAAGTTAAACTACTGTTTGTATTCTGATGTATAATATAGTAATTATGTGGTATTATGTTAAAGTACTGTTTGTATTCTGATGTATAATATAGTAATTATGTGGTATTATGTTAAACTACTGTTTGCATTCTACTGTATAATATAGTAATTATGTGGTATTAAGTTAAACTACTGTTTGTATTCTACTGTATAATATAGTAATTATGTGGTATTATGTTAAACTACTGTTTGTATTCTACTGTATAATATAGTAATTATGTGGTATTAAGTTAAAGTACTGTTTGTATTCTACTGTATAATATAGTAATTATGTGGTATTAAGTTAAACTACTGTTTGTATTCTACTGTATAATATAGTAATTATGTGGTATTAAGTTAAACTACTGTTTGTATTCTACTGTATAATATAGTAATTATGTGGTATTAAGTTAAACTACTGTTTGTATTCTACTGTATAATATAGTAATTATGTGGTATTAAGTTAAACTACTGTATAATATAGTAATTATGTGGTATTAAGTTAAACTACTGTTTGTATTCTGATGTATAATATAGTAATTATGTGGTATTATGTTAAAGTACTGTTTGTATTCTGATGTATAATATAGTAATTATGTGGTATTATGTTAAACTACTGTTTGTATTCTGATGTATAATATAGTAATTATGTGGTATTATGTTAAACTACTGTTTGTATTCTACTGTATAATATAGTAATTATGTGGTATTAAGTTAAACTACTGTTTGTATTCTGATGTATAATATAGTAATTATGTGGTATTAAGTTAAACTACTGTTTGTATTCTACTGTATAATATAGTAATTATGTGGTATTATGTTAAACTACTGTTTGTATTCTACTGTATAATATAGTAATTATGTGGTATTATGTTAAACTACTGTTTGTATTCTACTGTATAATATAGTAATTATGTGGTATTAAGTTAAACTACTGTTTGTATTCTGATGTATAATATAGTAATTATGTGGTATTAAGTTAAACTACTGTTTGTATTCTACTGTATAATATAGTAATTATGTGGTATTAAGTTAAACTACTGTTTGTATTCTACTGTATAATATAGTAATTATGTGGTATTAAGTTAAACTACTGTTTGTATTCTACTGTATAATATAGTAATTATGTGGTATTAAGTTAAACTACTGTTTGTATGTTAAACAACTGTTTGTATTCTGATGTATAATATAGTAATTATGTGGTATTAAGTTAAACTACTGTTTGTATTCTACTGTATAATATAGTAATTATGTGGTATTAAGTTAAACTACTGTTTGTATTCTACTGTATAATATAGTAATTATGTGGTATTAAGTTAAACTACTGTTTGTATTCTACTGTATAATATAGTAATTATGTGGTATTAAGTTAAAGTACTGTTTGTATTCTACTGTATAATATAGTAATTATGTGGTATTATGTTAAACTACTGTTTGTATTCTGATGTATAATATAGTAATTATGTGGTATTAAGTTAAACTACTGTTTGTATTCTACTGTATAATATAGTAATTATGTGGTATTAAGTTAAACTACTGTTTGTATTCTACTGTATAATATAGTAATTATGTGGTATTAAGTTAAACTACTGTTTGTATTCTACTGTATAATATAGTAATTATGTGGTATTAAGTTAAACTACTGTTTGTATTCTACTGTATAATATAGTAATTATGTGGTATTAAGTTAAACTACTGTTTGTATTCTACTGTATAATATAGTAATTATGTGGTATTAAGTTAAACTACTGTTTGTATTCTACTGTATAATATAGTAATTATGTGGTATTAAGTTAAACTACTGTTTGTATTCTACTGTATAATATAGTAATTATGTGGTATTAAGTTAAACTACTGTTTGTATTCTACTGTATAATATAGTAATTATGTGGTATTAAGTTAAAGTACTGTTTGTATTCTACTGTATAATATAGTAATTATGTGGTATTAAGTTAAACTACTGTTTGTATTCTACTGTATAATATAGTAATTATGTGGTATTAAGTTAAACTACTGTTTGTATTCTACTGTATAATATAGTAATTATGTGGTATTAAGTTAAACTACTGTTTGTATTCTACTGTATAATATAGTAATTATGTGGTATTAAGTTACTGTTTGTAAGTACTGTTTGTATTCTACTGTATAATATAGTAATTATGTGGTATTAAGTTAAACTACTGTTTGTATTCTGATGTATAATATAGTAATTATGTGGTATTAAGTTAAAGTACTGTTTGTATTCTACTGTATAATATAGTATTATGTTAAAGTACTGTTTGTATTCTGATGTATAATATAGTAATTATGTGGTATTATGTTAAAGTACTGTTTGTATTCTGATGTATAATATAGTAATTATGTGGTATTATGTTAAATTCTACTGTTTGTATTAATTCTACTGTATAATATAGTAATTATGTGGTATTAAGTTAAACTACTGTTTGTATTCTGATGTATAATATAGTAATTATGTGGTATTATGTTAAACTACTGTTTGTATTCTACTGTATAATATAGTAATTATGTGGTATTAAGTTAAACTACTGTTTGTATTCTACTGTATAATATAGTAATTATGTGGTATTAAGTTAAAGTACTGTTTGTATTCTACTGTATAATATAGTAATTATGTGGTATTATGTTAAACTACTGTTTGTATTCTACTGTATAATATAGTAATTATGTGGTATTAAGTTAAACTACTGTTTGTATTCTACTGTATAATATAGTAATTATGTGGTATTAAGTTAAACTACTGTTTGTATTCTACTGTATAATATAGTAATTATGTGGTATTATGTTAAACTACTGTTTGTATTCTACTGTATAATATAGTAATTATGTGGTATTAAGTTAAACTACTGTTTGTATTCTACTGTATAATATAGTAATTATGTGGTATTAAGTTAAAGTACTGTTTGTATTCTACTGTATAATATAGTAATTATGTGGTATTAAGTTAAACTACTGTTTGTATTCTGATGTATAATATAGTAATTATGTGGTATTAAGTTAAAGTACTGTTTGTATTCTACTGTATAATATAGTAATTATGTGGTATGTTAAAGTACTGTTTGTATTCTGATGTATAATATAGTAATTATGTGGTATTATGTTAAAGTACTGTTTGTATTCTGATGTATAATATAGTAATTATGTGGTATTATGTTAAAGTACTGTTTGTATTCTGATGTATAATATAGTAATTATGTGGTATTATGTTAAACTACTGTTTGTATTCTACTGTATAATATAGTAATTATGTGGTATTAAGTTAAACTACTGTTTGTATTCTGATGTATAATATAGTAATTATGTGGTATTAAGTTAAACTACTGTTTGTATTCTACTGTATAATATAGTAATTATGTGGTATTATGTTAAACTACTGTTTGTATTCTACTGTATAATATAGTAATTATGTGGTATTAAGTTAAACTACTGTTTGTATTCTACTGTATAATATAGTAATTATGTGGTATTAAGTTAAAGTACTGTTTGTATTCTACTGTATAATATAGTAATTATGTGGTATTAAGTTAAACTACTGTTTGTATTCTGATGTATAATATAGTAATTATGTGGTATTAAGTTAAAGTACTGTTTGTATTCTACTGTATAATATAGTAATTATGTGGTATGTTAAAGTACTGTTTGTATTCTGATGTATAATATAGTAATTATGTGGTATTATGTTAAAGTACTGTTTGTATTCTGATGTATAATATAGTAATTATGTGGTATTATGTTAAAGTACTGTTTGTATTCTGATGTATAATATAGTAATTATGTGGTATTATGTTAAACTGTTTGCATTCTACTGTATAATATAGTAATTATGTGGTATTAAGTTAAACTACTGTTTGTATTCTGATGTATAATATAGTAATTATGTGGTATTAAATTAAACTACTGTTTATATTCTACTGTATAATATAGTAATTATGTGGTATTAAGTTAAAGTACTCTTTGTATTCTACTGTATAATATAGTAATTATGTGGTATTATGTTAAAGTACTGTTTGTATTCTGATGTATAATATAGTAATTATGTGGTATTATGTTAAAGTACTGTTTGTATTCTGATGTATAATATAGTAATTATGTGGTATTATGTTAAACTACTGTTTGCATTCTACTGTATAATATAGTAATTACGTGGTATTAAGTTAAAGTACTGTTTGTATTCTACTGTATAATATAGTAATTATGTGGTATTAAGTTAAAGTACTGTTTGTATTCTGATGTATAATGTAGTAATTATGTGGTATTATGTTAAACTACTGTTTGTATTCTACTGTACAATATAGTAATTATGTGGTATTATGTTAAACTACTGTTTGTATTCTACTGTATAATATAGTAATTATGTGGTATTAAGTTAAACTACTGTTTGTATTCTACTGTATAATATAGTAATTATGTGGTATTAAGTTAAACTACTGTTTGTATTCTACTGTATAATATAGTAATTATGTGGTATTAAGTTAAACTACTGTTTGTATTCTGATGTATAATATAGTAATTATGTGGTATTAAGTTAAAGTACTGTTTGTATTCTACTGTATAATATAGTAATTATGTGGTATTATGTTAAAGTACTGTTTGTATTCTACTGTATAATATAGTAATTATGTGGTATTATGTTAAAGTACTGTTTGTATTCTACTGTATAATACAGTAATTATGTGGTATTAAGTTAAAGGACTTACGGTGCTCATTCTTCCACTAACAAATGCACACTATATACACACATACAATAGCTTCAGACATATACAAAATAAGATTAGTTCTTGTTGTTACAACTGTAAGTGTTGGACAATTTCTCAGAAAACACAGCTAGCTTTTCATGGACAGCTTTCCATATTCCACAGCTCCAAACTCCAAGGATTTGTTGTGGGAGATGTGTTCAAGCCATCTCTGTACAGCAAAATGAACTCTGAGTGTAAACAAGTATCCTAACGCCGTACCAAACATTGTTATTCCCATAGCAACAGCTTCAAATATTAACCTCGGTGCAAATATTTTCCAAACCATGAGGTGACGTCGATGCAGGGCACATGCTGCCGAAGAGGCTAGCAGCTGTAATTAAAATAGTTATGTGCCCTTAAAGAACATGATACTTGTATATAATTTTATTATTACAACTACAGACTGAAATTTAGGAATTTAAATTTTAAGTTATGTATGAATATATATGTTACTTTTATCACACAAAGATACATGAAGTTCACATCATTATAAATGTAAGAACGTAATATCAACATCTGAGATAAAAAGCAGTTCAAATCAAATAACGTATGGATATAATTTCTGGCAATATTTGATGAAGAAAACCTACTAAGTATTTTCTAATGTTAATAAGACAATTTTCATATTCAACACACTTGAAGAATACATGATATTTAAGTAAAATGTTATTACAAAGTTTTAATTTTAATGAAAAACAGTTTTTCAGAACTTAAAGTTTGTGTTTTTGAGATTTCTTAACTACCAGCTGTCTGTTAATATAGTTAATATTTAAGTGAAAAAACTGACAATGTTTTAGCTCTTATTGTCATTCTTCACAAATTATGTTTGACTTAAATTCATTAAATGTCTTTCTGGAAGAAAACGTTCCTTATTTTTAACATCTCCTCAGGATATTAAGATATATAAAAATTTATCAGCAGAAATTTTCTGTATGTAATTAATTTTTATTACTTGAAGTAAACACAACAAATTATAAGTTACTTAATTAATAAGTTTCTTCGTTATGATTATAAAATAAAATTTTCTTTTCATTTTGGTCTTACTAAATGGAAAACAGATTACGTTGATTTTATGAAAGTTGATACGATGGCAGAACGAAAGTAGTACCAGATCAGATACTGAAAAAAATTTAGCAGAGAACAACATCAGATCAGAATAAACTAAAAATCATTCTGTACAGTAATGTAAGTATACTTTTCTCAGGTATCTAAGTATAAATATTATAATGCACTGTTTCATCAGCTGGGTACCCTTACTCTTAATGATATATTAGGATGTAATCTCACGAAGTTCAGCTAGATTACGAGTTTTAAATTATTCCTAAGTATAACAGTATTCTAATAATAAACTTTAATAATGAATAAAAAGTTAAAGAATAATTACAGTTGACATAGCAACTAAATATACAAGTAAGAAATTATGAAACAGTATAAGCTACCTTTAGTCCATGGAATAAGATGTACTGGACAAATAAACGAAGTAATCCTCTTCGGAATTCTGCTGGTGCCTTGAATAGTGTTAACTCTCCGTGATCTGTACTTTGTGACTTAAAAACTGTGTGTTTCCATGTTACCAGTAGAGGCAAAGACAGGCCAAACATGAGATATGATGAAAATGTATTGAATGCAACCAGAAAACCTGGAATGAGATTTGTCGAGAACTCTCCTGAATTACCAACAAATGCTGCTTGCCAATGAATGGATGGAAATGTACACTGGTGGCCAGTAACAAAGAAACCATGACACGAAAATAGGACCCAGGTGAGAATGACCGAGCTGGGCAGATGAAATTTATTCAGATTTCCTTAAGAAAATTAATGGGATACCAGCATTAACTTCACAGTTTGAAAGTCAATGTAAAATATATACATTTCTTTATGATTACAAGGGCATGCTAAATTGAATTAGTCGAGACACAATAAATTAAAAAAACAACAACAAAATCTGAAATGCTATTTAGTTACAAAATATTAAATAAACCATGCCAAGAGAAGGACCAAGATAATTACATAATGCTGCAGTACCGTTTCAAACAGTTTAAAGCAAAATTAGTTTTAAAAAACAGTTGATATTAAGACACATCAAAGATTGAGGCTTCACTGACTGCATGGAGACTCGTATATACAGCACCATTCTGATAGGTTCCTCTCTGTTTTGAACATATTACTTCTATCAACCATTGATAGAGTTAGTTTTTAATTTGCTCTGTTTAAAGTATTAAATTAGGGTTAAATATTAATCTTGAAATTTCATAGAATGTTTACAATCAAGAAGATGACTGCACTTAGTTTCACCAAAGAACAAAAACTACAAACTTCCAGATCATAAAACAAAAATTAATCAACACTACATTTAGTTTCACCAAAAAAGAAAAACTACAAACTTCCAGATCATAAAACAAAAATTAATCAACACTACATTTAGTTTCACCAAAAAAGAAAAACTACAAACTTCCAGATCATAAAACTTACAGTAGATCTTTTCTTTACAATAACAGTCCCTTATTACATTTTCTGTCACAATAATTATTTGAGATTTTCAAATTTGATTCATCCTTAATTTACACACTAGTGAAAACTAAATTTCTAATCATTTAAACATAAGCTGTGGAAAACCTAGCTTTAAATTATGAATTATGATATTAAACATCATTTTAAATTGTTGAAATAAACTGTTAGTATTACCAGAATTACTGGCCAAAGATTTATTAAAAATTAATAAATTTATAATTAATGTAAGCCAGTGCCAGGTTCTGACAGTCTGAGGCTATGTCACGTTTTAAGAAGCCCATATAGAAATATGGTCATATAGAGTCAGTTTTTTTTCCTTGTAAAAGCAGTTAAGAGGGTCTTAAACTATGGCTTATTTGACACTGATATTAGTCTTAACAAGTTAAATATAGCATGTACAGTCTGGTGATGATAGAACATATTATATTATAGTTTGTTGACAACAGGATGTATTAGATTATAGTTTGTTGATGACAGGATGTGTTATATTATAGATTTTTGACAACAGGATGTGTTAGATTATAGATTTTTGACAACAGGATGTGTTAGATTATAGATTTTTGGCAACAGGATGTGTTATATTATAGGTTTTTGACAACAGGATGTGTTAGATTACAGATTTTTGATAACAAGATGTATTAGATTATAGTTTGTTGATGACAGGATGTGTTAGATTATAGATTTTTGACAACAGGATGTATTAGATTATAGTTTGTTGATGACAGGATGTGTTAGATTGTAGATTTCTGACAACAGGATGTATTATATTATAGTTTGTTGATGACAGGATGTGTTAGATTATAGTTTGTTGATGACAGGGTGTGTTAGATTATAGATTTTTGACAACAGGATGTATTATATTATAGATTTTAGACAACAGGATGTGTTAGATTATACTTTGTTGATGACAGGATGTGTTAAATTATAAATTTTTGACAACAGGATGTATTATATTATAGTTTGTTGATGACAGGATGTGTTAGATTATAGATTTTTGACAATAGGATGTGTTAGATTATAGTTTGTAGATAACAGGATGTGTTAGATTATAGATTTTTGACAACAGGATGTATTAAATTATAGATTTTTGACAATAGGATGTGTTAGATTATAGCTTGTTGATGACAGGATGTGTTAAATTATAGAATTTTGACAACAGGATGTATTAGATTATAGTTTGATGACATTAGGACATGTATAACAGTTAACTGTACAGTAATGTTAAAAGAATGTAAAGTTGTGTTATTCAAATAATGACGTTATTTTAACAACGTCTCACATTTCCTATACACTAAGTTACCTTCATTGTTCATTGTGAAACCTGGAGATCTTTTTACATAGAGGGCAGCACTAACTACGAGGAAACACAAAGATGAAGAAAATTCATCTCCTGTAAGAAGGAAGGATACCACCAGTATGATAAGACAGAACATGAGAAGGCTCGATGAATAGACTGTTCTTAATTTTGCCATGTTCTCAGGTGTGGACTTCATGTTTGACACAGGTAATGGAGAAATCCACACAACACCGAGACTCAGTGATGCCAACATGTATACAATCTGAGGCAGAATCTCCTAGAAGAGAAATATATACATGTAAAAAAAACAAATTTTTCTCTCTAACTTGTGACCTTCAGATTATAAGTCAGGTGAATGAAGAAATTAAATCACATGAATCTAACAGAATCTAGCAGATACAAAAAAATAAACTTATACAGTTTATAATAAAACTCAATGAGGTTATATCTATTAATATTAAAAAGATAAAATATGCTATGATAATAACTGACACTAAACTAACCTAAATCAGGAAACAAAATACATTTTGTCAAATCACAACATGTGACAGAAAACTTGCACACTCTGCTGAGGAAATAGGAAATTGTGTGGCTGATACTACCACTGCTGTGGTGATAATGGCCACTTTGCCTTGAAGTTGCTACAAGAATTCAAGTTAGCAGTTTAGGCAAGTTTCCAGAAGCACAGTAGGGGAGGGGCCACTTTTTAACCTTTTCAAGACAAGGACAGGTGTCAGCATCGGTGTTCCCGGATATTATTTCATTTTGACAGCAAATATATTTAACTAAACTAGTACACACTTCCTGAATACTATCTGTTTTCAGTTGAAACAAATTCATATAACTAGGATTACTTTTATCCATCATTTCACACTTTGTAAAATATCCCAAAGTTTGTTACAAAACCTTGTAAAAGATTGATAATACTTCCTTTCATTTTTAAATTTCAGGTTTTTTAATGATGGTAAAAAATTCATTTTACATATCCAATTAGTTTCAACTTAATTAATTTTAATGAACATGTTTCTTTCAATATATTATTTTATGAATTTCAATAGTCACCACTTCCAGCTATAGAAACAAACAACACACAAACTAACAAAAACTTATCGGTGATCTAGGACTTGACCTTTGGCATCAGGTTTGGCTACAAAACAATATCTTTGATAACAATATTCTAAACAATACAACTAAAAATAAAATATATACACATTTCCTTTTCATAATTCTACACGAGAGTAAGAACATTTCTTTATGTTTCTTCTGTTAAGTATGAAATAAATGAACAAAAATAATTCTTACTCTCCTGAATTCCTTCACAATAAGAATGTACAACCGTTATTTAAAACACAGCTTGAGGAGAGGTCATTTTTATCCACTAGTAGATTAATAATAAATAAAGATAATTATTTTGTATTTCATCTAACTGTCACCATTACACTTCTAGCAGTTTGAATGAAACATTGTTTTCTTGACTGAAATCCACTGTTAACCTCAACATGATTTTCATTATTCCCTTCTGCTTCACTAAAAGTCATTCAAATTATTATAAACTTCAAACTCACATTAATTATTACACTTTAATGAATTCTAATCAGATGAGTATGAAACATAGTTACACAAAATAGAATTATGATCATAACAATGTTCTTCTTCCACTGTGTAAAATACAGTAAAATGTTCCACAATTTTTTTACTGAATTGACATATGAGAACTTTTATGGATAAATATTATTTTTAACATAAAACATTTTTTTTAAAAGTAATTCACAGTTCACACCTGTTTTCCTTTAAAGACTCTCTCTGCAACAACACTAGGAACAGCTTCAGTAATCCAGTACATCACAATGGCTACAGTCATGCTTGGTACTGCATAGAGTAAACAAAGTCCAGAAGCAGTCTCCTTGGAGAAGTACAAGCAGCGATATAACAACCAGTAAAAGAAGCCAACAGTGAACACTAATGAAACACAAGTTGGAAACAGATGAACAGTTTTATAATCTGCTGGAAAGCTGGACAACTGGCTCGGGAGCAGTGAAGAGATGCAGAGAAACTGTTCTTCACGGCACTTCCAAAATAAGGAACCACATCGAACAGAACCCATTAAAAACAGCAGTTCCAGTGCTTCAGTCAGTAAAAATACCAGGTCAAGGCTTGGTTTGTATTTCTCACAAGTTCTCGGTTTATTAAAGAGTCTTGTTATTATTAAACATGCCTGTAAGAGGTACTGACAACACTTGTCTTCATGCACAACATAACTATTGGAGAAAAAACTAACGAAATACAGAAAAATAAGAAGAGAAATACTGAATTGGTTGAATACAAAGTTCTTCTGATAACAGACAAATTTCATACAGTAAAATAAAGAAGGTAGTAAAACTAGAAATACAGTGATATATAAAGTTATATTCCCAGTGTTGAACATCTTGGAAAGAAATGAGATATCCATCAAGTACAGACATACGGCCAAGGTTAATGAGACTCCTGCAAACTGAAGCAGGTGAGATACATCTGATTCTACATTTTCTGACAGGAATGTGAAGACGAAACAAAACACTGTCGTGACCGTCAGAACAATCAGACCATTGGTCATTAGAAAGAGATCAAAAGTAGCCCATTTTCGGTCACAAATTTTTTTAATAGTTTTCAAATACTGGTAGTAACCATTGTGTATGGTTTCAAGTTTGTTTCTTGCTTCATTCAGTTTTCTGAAGTCTGAAAATGCACAGAAATCAGACCAAGTCTTATTCACTTCAATTAACAAATTTTCGGCCTCAATGAATTCACTTTGTGTCTCGCGGTCTGGATTGGTGAAGTAAACTTCTAAATACTGCTGTACTTGGATGGTGTTGATCATCAGAATTTCAGTCGCTACAGACAATGACATCAGTTCTTTAAACTCTCGGTCTTGAACACCAGATGATGTACTTACATAAAAAAGTGATGGGATAACTGACCCAAGACTTGAAAATGGGATTGGAAGACCCAGAAAAAATGAAATGGTTGGAACTAAATCAACTTGATGCACCAGCTCCAAATACTCCTAAAATAAAGATAAAAGTTACTAAGCAACTGTATCCTAGAATAAAGACAATAGTTACTAAGTAACTGTATCCTAGAATAAAGACAATAGTTACTAAGTAACTGTATCCTAGAATAAAGACAATAGTTACTAAGCATCTGTATCTCAGAATAAAGACAATAGTTACTAAGCATCTGTATCTCAGAATAAAGACAATAGTTACTACACAAGTTAATTCTAGATTTAAGACAACAGTCACTAAACAACTGTATTCTAGATTAAAGACAATAGTCACTAAATAACTGTATTCTAGAATAAAGACAATAGTTACTACACAAGTTAATTCTAGATTCAAGACAACAGTCGCTAAACAACTGTATCCTAGAATAAGGACAATAGTTACTAAGTAACAATATCTGCCAAGAGAGTATTTTCAGAATCAAAGAAATCTAAGAAACAAATATTTTAATTTATACTGGTTTAATTACATAAATACTTTTAATTTTAAGAATTTGTAAAATATAAGCTATGCCTAAATCAAAAAAGATTTTAGGTAAGAGAAATACTTAAATAAATCTGTTTATTTTAATTATTTTACAAGTTTCTATGCCAGTAGTGCTACAGTGCAAATGATATAAGTGAGGATTTTTGAGTGATTGATGGATGTTAAACAGGCGATACTAACATACATCTCACAAAATTACCTAAAACAATCTGATTAAAAATCTGACCATTTAATAAACATTTTGTTTCAACTACTTACTAAAGTTGTTTGTTAACTTACAAAATACATTATTACTATACAAATTACAAGCCTAATTTTAGAGTTTTGAAGGTAAAACTATGAAAAATGTCTCAAAAAATATTTTCTTTAAAAATAATGTGAGAAAGATATTTTTCATTCATTCCTTTTTGCAAAACGTTCAAATTCTTACAAAAATAAAAAAATAAACTGTTTTCCTTCTGAATTTTGAAATACATTATCACAAACCAAAAACCCAGTTTGACTAACTGAAGATTCACAGCTTACTGCTGGATGTTCATCAAATAATTTAGAAGGGGTATAGACGAAAAGAGCAGATGTCAATTCATCCCTGCTGTCTCCACCGTGATCACCCGAAGATGTCATTCCATGATCTCCAAATACAAATAGCACCATATCATTATTGATAAGTGAGGCTACTGAGCTGAAACAAACAATATACATTGAGAAAAATAAAGTTAAAAATACAGGACCTGTGCAAGCATAACAACATTAGGCTGAACATTCACATTTCCTAAACCCTTCAGTCATTTGTTTTTAAATAATATTAGAATATCGGCGATTATTATTTCTTTCACCACAATCTAATCACTGAACTTTTAAGTTCAATAACCAATTAAAAAACTTCTCACCCAGTGTTATTGAATAATGATATATACAAAGATTATTTCAATTATTATATTTTCAAGTCAATATCACTTCAGTTTATTTAAACATTTAGTAGCTCCATCAAATACATTTGAAACGTTACATGATATGTACAACAAACACTCTTACCTTATAATACTATTGATCTGGGCTAACTTCCTTGTCATTTCTGGATGTGATGGCCCAAATCTATGACCACAGTGATCAATTCCTAAAAAATGTGCAATTATAATGTCCCAATCTTTTCTCTCCATTTCAGGTATTAAGTGTTTAATTATTCCATCATCCACTGTATGTAAATCCTGAGAAGAAACAAGAACACAGAAGATCCAGTGTAGTTTTTACATATACATACACTATTACACAGAGAATACCTTGAAATTCACTATAATTAAAGGCCACCTGCCAAGTATCTATTTAACTTATCAAGATTTATAAAAATTCAAGTACATGATGCTTACATGCCTTCCTCCATCCAGACACAACTAACCTATGAGTAGCACAATATCTTTATTAAATGACTGTGTAAAGCTTATTTGTCTAGACTATACAACTATATTATTACCATGGCAACCATTTAAATATGACCTAATATCTTCTCTCTTGACCTACTAAAAGTGACCTCTTGTAAAAACCAGGGGGGAAAAATTATTCGTTCCTTATCTTTATCTACTTTTAGTCTTAAAATCTTTGTACGTTCCACCAAGAAATTAATACCTCCATGTTTCAGTTTACTTACAATACTTTCCATATAATGCTCAGTATTTCCACATAATTACACCAGTGATAGTTTCTCACAAAAGAATACAGAAGACAAGTTTGAAATGAGAAAGGCAAAGAGCTTACTGTTGATTATTCTTACTTTTGGCCCTATTGTTAAGATTATACATTCTAATTATATTGGTAAGATACCAACAGATGTCTTATAATTGAGATGGAATATAATGGGTGTAATAGTTTATTTTGAGGAAATATACACTATTCTCGTAAGAAAAAACAAAACAAACGTAAACGTTAAATCTTTCATTGGTGTTATCTGGCAGTTATACACGATGTGTGGATGCCATCTTTAATATGCAAAACTGGCATATTGATTACTTGCTGAATTATTTGAATGTTCAATGATTATCTGTTGGTTGTGGTAGCCCTAGTTTTGAAAGGTATTGTTAAATAAGGCCCAAACTTATAATACCTTTTTGTTTAACCACGTAAAAGAAACTTTTAAATTTACAACACTAAATAAAATACCCTGAAAAATAAAATAAGTTATCATGCTCACCTTAACGTTAAAAGATGGATAAAAATAAGATCTGTGAAATTTCTTAGGAAATAAACCTTTCCACGTGTCGTCTCCCATAAAGACAATTTTTTTACCATTGCTATGCATTTGGCCGATCAAATTATCTTCTGAAATTTCATAACTTGCAAAGTTAGCACTAACATCTATAAAAGTTGGAAGACTACCAGTCATAAGTCCTTTCAGTCTTTGTAGTGTAGTAGTAGGGGGATCAGCAATAAATGGATATAAAACACTGCCAGTTGGATGTTTTTGCTTAAGTTCTTGAAAAACAGATAATTTATTTTCAAATAAATGTCTGTTTCCACGATCCAAACCGCTCACAGTTCCATTTTCTTGATAAATTGTGAAGTCGTATCTTAACCCATCAAGAATTATCATAACAGCTCTCGAAAAACGTTTTTCAAATACGCAAGGATCTTCCCTTCTAATTTCGTTTCCGAATTCATTTCTGAAGGGTTCTCTGCAAACTCTCGATATCAGCGGTAATTTGTACAAAATTGAATCACTACGAACATCGCAATGTCGATGAACTATTTCCGAAGTTTTATTGAAGAACCGAACTAAATCTTCACGGTTACTTTTCCTTTCAATCACAACTCTGTTCAACAAGAAACCAGATGCAAAAAGATAAATACCATACAAATACAAAAAATAAATCCACAATACCAAACACACGTGCTTCCAAGTACGATCCATCGCAGTGGTTGCGCTACCTATAGACTAAAAAACAACAAACAAACACTCACTCATCCTGCATTGTAAAAGTTAAAATTATAAAACTACATGAATATGATATAATATTTATTCATTTGATTTTAAGCTACTAAACCAGTCAACAATCGCTTAAAGCGGAAAATTAACATCGCCGCCAGTGGGTTGACGTATTAAATCCTAACATATAATTACAAACGACTCAAAAAGTGTAACTCAATTTTCAAAGTTTTCTAGAGTTCTCATTCGGAGAAATTTACTTTTTTTTTTTTTTTTTAATAAAGCGTAATTCCTCTCTCCTCTCCTCAGTGGCTCAGCGAAAAGTCCATAATTTATAATGCTTAAAATGGGTTTCCGAACCCGCAATGAAAAGAGCAAATATGGCTCATTGTATAACTTTGCGTTTAGCAACAAATAAGCAAGAGAGTATTATTCAATATGTTTCGTACAAAATGAGGGGTACCCCCTAGTAAAGCGATAAGCCTATGGATTTACAACGCTAAAATCAGAAGTTGGATTTCCCTCGGTGGACTCAGCAGCTAGTTTCATGTGGCTTTGCTGTAAGAAAAAACACACATATTGAGATAGTTGAAAGAGCTCTTCTTCCTTTATTAACATTTTTATCCTGTAGTTTTAATTTTAGAAATAATTAAACACTAAAAATTATAATAACACGATCAAAAACTTAGATTTATATGTATATCTTATTCATTCTTTGCCCTAAAGATAATTCTGGTGAATAATATTCGTTTGAAAGATTAAAAAAAAAAAATGTTTTTCTAAGGACTCTGTCAATAATAATTAACTCAACATTTCAATGTTTGCGGTAATTTTCAAATTATAATGTAGCGTAGCATCAAAAATAAGTTCTGAATATGAATAATTTTCGGTAACTTTAATCGATAATCCATATGTATATATATAAATACAAAATTTTCTTTATATTCTTACACAAATGGGATAAGAAATAATAATTAGCATTGTATCTCAGGTCGGCTGGTGTGGGTATTAACATATTGTTAACCTAAAGATAACCTAAGAAGGTCGAAACGTTGTTCTCTGCTTTATTTTGGTAAAAGTGTTAATACTCATGGCAGCCGTCCTGGGATTCATTTTTACTTCAAGAGGGTTTCTCGTCATCACGGATAATAAGCATTATTATTAGCATTAGTCTTATTGTCTAAAGACAAATAAGATGCCTCTTCTGTCAGCCAGTGTGTGTATATTTTCTTACAGCAAAGCCACATCGGGCTATCTGCTGAGTCCACCGAGGGGAATCGAAGCCTGATTTTAGTGATGTAACTGTCAGCTAGAAATACCTGAAGAAGGGCGTTGTATCTATAACAGTATATATTACTATATATCTTTCATTAATGCACTATTGTCTTCGATGGTTTAACCTACAACATAATTGTGTTTTTTGTGATGACGAGAAAACCCACTTGTACAGAAAAATTTTTATGTAAAAACGGCTGGTATGGATAAAGAAAGCTCTATGTAGAGGAGCGAACAACGTTCGATCTTATTCGGACAGCGTCAGGTTAACAAAGTAAAAAAGAGATAAATGGCCCATAGCTGACCACATGTTTGAAGGCGGTTGAGTTATTGAGTGTTTTGTTTAATTCTTCAGGAAATGGCGTTTGCGCAGTAGATACTGAACTTCGTGATGCATCATATTGGACAAAAGTGAAATCAAACATTAATAAAAGTGAAAAATCAAGTAAAAAAACATCAATAAAGTTAATAATTATGCTGTCCTTGGAATTATTTGTAAGTAAATTTTACATATCAAAATAAACTATTGTTTTATAATTAATTATTATTAAATTTATGTCAACCATAGATGCCGCTAAGTTCCAATAAACATGGAGGGCTGTTTATTGGGAAGACGGTACCTGCAGATCGTTTTTTGTAGTAAGTTTTATTCTTATTTTTCGAAGAATTATAGAGTTACAATTTATTCGGTGTCTCATTTTTCATCCTTAGTGAACAGAAGACGGCGTAAAGAATTTAGAAATTATTTACCTTTTGTGAAATGTTTGTTCAGTGCAGAATCAGGCACGAACAATTTTGTTGATAATGTTGACAAATGTGAGTCAAAGTCTGACTTCAGATTTTCTAGTAAAAACAAACAAAAAATAAATAAAGAAAGAGAACGTAAAAGTGATATAAAATCAACTGAAAACACAGAAAAAGAACATGTTAATATTGGCACAATAGGTCATGTTGACCATGGAAAAACAACATTAACTTCAGCGATAACAAAATACTTGTCTGGGAAAGGCTTAGCCAAGTACACAACTTATGAAGACATAGACCGTGCGCCCGAGGAATTAAAACGAGGTATTACAATTAACGCTTCACATATTGATTACTCCACAGACACTCGTCATTACGCCCACACAGACTGTCCAGGTCATGCTGATTATATAAAAAATATGATCTGTGGTACTTCACAGTTGGATGGTGTTATTTTGGTTGTTGCTGGTACTGATGGACAGATGCCACAGACTCGTGAACATTTGCTCTTGGCTCGACAACTAGGAATTAATAATGTTGTTGTTTACATCAATAAGGCTGACTTGGTTGATAGGGAAGTGCTTGAACTGGTAGAATTGGAAATTAGGGAACTTTTGGTTGATTTTGGATTTGATGGCAATTCTGCACCTATAATCTGGGGATCTGCATTACTTGCCTTAAAAGGTAATACATCTTATTATGGAGAAGAATCAATAAGACGTCTCGTGAATGCTTTAGACAGTTATATTCCTGCCCCTACTAGAAACCTTTCAGCACCATTTTTGCTTCCTGTTGAATCAGCTTTCACGGTACATGGTCGTGGAACAGTAATAATTGGAACCTTGATGCAAGGTGTTGTAAACAAAGGAGAAACAGCAGAATTAATTGGATGCAACGTGCTCATTAAAACTACGATTAGTGACCTTCATATTTTCAAGAAGTCTTACACACAGTGTTTTGCAGGTGATCACATAGGAGCTTTGGTACGTAATGTGCATCCAGAAACGGTCTTTCGAGGAATGGTACTAAGCAAACCAGGAGCTGTGAAGATGTACAATCATTTTAAAGCTCGCATGTATCTTCTGTCCAAGGGCGAAGGAGGAAGGAGCAGGGCTATAAAGTCATGTTACATACAACAGCTGTTTAGTAGGACTTGGAATGTTGCTTGTCGTATCGACGTATGTGATGGTGAAATGATGCTACCAGGTGACGAAGGTTTTGTCATTTTAACTTTACAGAAGAAAATGATCATGTTACTTGGACAGCAGTTTACAATTCGAGAAAACAATGTGACAGTGGCCAGTGGGATTGTTACAGAACTATTGCCAAATCTAGAAAATGTTACACATCTAGGAAAAATCACACCCATGTAGATTACAGAGCATATCTTTAAATGATTTTTTATTTATTTTGTTGAATTGAAATGGATCTTGTTATAGGAATAAAAATGTATTCACTTCTTAATTTCATTAAAAACCAATAAATCAATTTTGGCACAAGAAAGTTATTCAATAGATTTGCAAAAATAGCAAACTTAAATTTACACTTCCATAGTATTGTTTTATTCTTTCAAATATAACAATTTAAACAGCAATATTTACAACTGAACCACTGTTCTGTGTTAGTTCATTTGTTATGCTGGATAAAATAGATTTTAAATCAAACAATTTTTTGCCAAATTTTTCTAAATATATGCATCTTTGTTATTACTTTAAAAACAATTTTTGTAATGTGTAATAAATTTGCATTGTTAGAACATTAGAAACGTGTGTACTTTTTGTTGTACATTACCTTGGTCAAAGTGACAGTTGCTTGTATCTGTAAAGATATTTTTCAATACTTACATGCAAAATAATTTATACTATTTATTATTAAGTTTTTTAATTATATTTTTGTGTCCTGTTAAAGTTTAATATTGATTACAAGAAGGTATCATAACTTGAAATATTTGTTGTATATAAATTTACCTTTCTCACTGTATTAAAACAGGACTTGTTAATGTCTGTGTATACACGTGTAAGTATTACTTAACTTACAACTTGTATGGTCATGTGCTGTACATTTATATTATTCCCAGCCATGAAATCCCTGTGAGTACCTCATGAAAGTTTTAAAATTGCTATTGATGGCACAACTGCACGAGTTATGTCTTTACATTAGATTGAGTTGCATAATTTTAAAACATTGACAGAAGCAACTCTTTATGTCACTTTTCTCCTCAGCTAATCAGTTCATAATCACCTATTTTATGTTGCATAATTTCAAATTCTTTATACAGTTATTATAATTTACTTTGCCACTTCTGGTTTATGTAAGTAGGGGTACATTGAGGGATGAAGTCAGTATTACTATATATCCAAGTAGTATAATACTTCAATTAAAAAGTGCATTTATAATAATCCTACAACATTTTTGAAAGTTACTGATTTCACAACCAAGGAGACATCTGCCTATATCAACAAGCTTTGAGAGTTGTTGAACTAATTTTTGTTGTATATTCACTGTAGTTTCTGCTGTAGAAGTGCTTTCCACATTTGGAAGTGGTCTTCAGGTCTGATTCTTTTAAGAATTTCAAGTGGAGTGCTGAATAAAATGTACCATTATTTACAGGGAACTTTAATACTCTGTAGACTGTGGGATCAGGTCCTGGTAGACATATCTTTAATACTCTGTAGACTGTGGGATCAGGTCCTGGTAGAAGTATCTTTAATACTCTGTGGACTGTGGGATCAGGTCCTGGTAGACATATCTTTAATACTCTGTAGACTGTGGGATCAGGTCCTGGTAGATGTATCTTTAATTCTCTGTAGACTGTGGGATCAGGTCCTGGTAGACGTATCTTTAATTCTCTGTAGACTGTGAGATCAGGTCCTGGTAGACGTATCTGCATTTCTTGAAGCTTTTGGTTAAATATATATTTAGAAATACATGTGACTTATATACTGTATTGTAAAAATGTATTGTGAAATTCCCACTTGTTCCTTAAATCTGTTGAAGATTTTTTAGTGCAAGAAAAAAAAAGATTTTTGAAACCAAGAATGTTTGTTTGGAACTTCATGCACTACATAAGGATTATCTGTTCTAGCTGTCCCTAATTTAACAGTGTAAAACAAGGGAGAAGACAGCTGATCACCACCATCAACCGTCAACTCTTGAGGGACTATTTAAAATTTATAGTGGGACTGATCCCAACATTATTACACCCCCGTGGTTGAAAGAGCAACCAAGTTTGGTAAGACAGGGATTCAAACCTGTGGCCCTCAGACTGTGAATCAAGAACCCTAACCACCCATTGTTCTTTAAGAACTGCATCACGGACAGTAAACATCAGAAACTTGCGTTACTTGCATATCACAGCTAATAAACACACATTACCACATATAGTACACTGAAATGAAACAAACATGTTCAGTGTTCTAAACGAATGGAAACAAAAGGTATTTTTTTCTTCTCTATCATTGTTATATCACATATATAATGACACTTATGGAAATTAGTTAGAAATGGCACAAATAATGTTTTCTTAACATAAATTAATTAGATCTTTCAACCATTATTTATTTTACATAAATCTTACTTTATCAATGCTAGTGAAGGACTATGGCTGTGAAGAACCAGAGGCATTAGTGTCTTTATGCAATGTTATTGAAAATTATTTACATTTTATATACATACAAACTTACAAAAATTAGGTAATACCATATTTCTCTGGAAAACTGGAACAACTACTAAATGTGTGCTGGTCCTACATTCAATGTCTTATGGAGGACCGTGATGTAAGTCTGCCATTCATAAGGAATTTCAGGTTTAAATCACACATTATCTTAAGGTTTACACTTTGTACAGAGTGGTGTTTCAGATTTTGTCACCCAGCTAAGATAATGAAACCACTAAATTTAGGTTTACTGATTCTTTTCTACTCAGGATAAAACAGTTTAATTTTCATGTTATCCATATATATCGTATTGTTTTATAATGCCTTACTACAAATCAGTTATTCAAATCTTCACAAAGGTGATTTGTATTAATAACCAACCTCACGTTTCTGTATTTTCTAATAACTTAAACACACCAATACTGTTTCAGCAAGTTATTTTATTATGACTTACAGTTTTCAGAAACGGGATAAAATAACATCACTTGTTTTTGAATTTTTTCTGAACAAACGAAGAGTTTTCAATGAAGTTAAATGCATTTCTTGTACGAAACAAAAAGTTTAAACCACACAAGAATTAAAATAAGACACCAAATTACTTGTTATTTCCAACACATTATGTTAACCAAAAGCACAGTATTTAACAAATATCATGCACGTGAACAAACAGATAAACAACTGACATAATAAAAAACCTCACTGACATTCTAAATGGGATTTTGCTAGAAGTAGCTTTGTTTTAACATAAAAACAATCAATCCCAAGATTTACTACAACTACAGACAGCTTTCTTATGAACTGTTTCTTTAAAATCTAGTTTCAGTAGTGTTGGGATGAAATGTAAAGTTAGTCACTCTGTCAATTCTTGGCTTTCTCCTGCAGGCTGCACATGGTCATTTTCCTTCTTTTTCTTCTCAACTGAATCTATGATAATTAAAAATCCATACAGAGTTACACATTAGAAGGTTTTTCTTTCACGTAACATGTAAAAAAACAATCTCAGTTTTCATTTTGCACAGTTTGTCTTCCATAAGTAGTCTCTTGAATTCCTTTTCACATAAAAAATTCCTAATTTTACTGAAAGTCTTTGGATAAAATCTACAATTACAAGTCATTGAAGCTGCTGGATGACTGGTAAGATTTAAAGTTTCTAAGGTAACACAAGTATTTATATGAACAATGACTACCTTCCATTTCAGTCCCTTCTTCAGGAATGTTACTGCGACGTCTTTTACGACCGAAACGCCTACGAATGAATTTTGGTCTCGGAAGTGGGTCCATTCCCAGAACTTTGTGCACTTGTCGGAATGCCATTAACCTCACAGCTTGCTGAAACGAACAAATTAATCTTGATTTAAACACAAAAATAATCTTAAAAAAAAATTTTTACAACTGTGTTTCGCTTATAAGTAACTTACAAATCTTGAGAAACATTCTGTGAACCACCATGAGTCGGTTCTGATTATCTTCATGGCTGTGGCTCGTATAAAGGTCATGATTTTTGTTCACTCTTCTCAAGTACAAACTTTTAGCTCACTGCTTTGCCATCTCTTGACCAATTTGAGAATTTATTGCAGTTTTGGACATATGATGTCAAACCCTTTTGACTGATGTATTTGACCACACCTAAGAAATCCTGTCTAAAGGGATTTCAATTTCAAAGTAGGGTGACAGAGATCCTGAAGTGTAATAAATTTAACTCAGGTATACACACACACCAAGTGCAATGGTTACTGACAATTCACTTGTCTTTATTTTTAGCAAAAGTTTTAATTTGAAGAAAGCATTCATTCTCAGTGTTTCCTGATGTTTACTTCTCCACAACGTATCAGCTACTAACACACACCTGGATTCCAAACTGTCATCTCTACAACAGTAAACATCACTTCTCACCTGTGCACTAGCAGTAATGTCCTCCCTATCTTGATTATTCATATCTGCAACAGCATCAACTGGTTCTTTCTCACAGGGATCTGCAAGTCCTGGACCATCTATATCACACAATACAGATTTAGTTGATGAATTAATGAAAGAAATATTATTGTAAAACTATATTCTTTTATTCACGACAGCTTCTGTAAAACCTTTGGAAATTACTATAAAATCATCTTTATTTTTTTGTTTTTACATCTGTTAATAAATAAATATGGAAACAATTATGGTAGCAATGAGTGAATCTAACAAACAAGGTTTGTCTAAATTTATGACACGGTAAACTAACCTGGTAAGAAAATACCTCCAGCAACAGCCTCAAACACTCGCCGGAGAGCGTCTCCAGGACTCAAGGGTAAGGGTGAGCTACTGATAACCCTCTCCACAAGAAGTTCCAGTGCCTGAACACATACATACAAACACCAGTACGTAAAGACACCTACACACTTCTTCATTCCGTATTACAATGTATTTGGAAAAATTCTTACAGTTCTCACAAAATGGTTTGTATGTATTATAATTCATTGTTTATTACTTAAGTTAGGGTAAATATTTTGATTTGCTATAAATACATTTCAATGCACATTGTATTATAAAAAAGAATATTAGTACAAGATTATAGTCCTCAAATCAAACAAAACTTAATATTAGAAGACATAATTACACTTACCCATACCTCAAATCAAACAAAACTTAATATTTAGAAGACACAGTTATACTTACCCATACCTCAAATCAAACAAAACTTAATAATTAGAAGACATAATTACACTTACCCATACCTCAAATCAAACAAAACTTAATATTTAGAAGACATAGTTATACTTACCCATCTGTTCAGACGTTCCCACGTTGGCAGTCGCTGACGTAAATTTTGGAGGACACGAATTACCACAACACAAGAATGCAAGCCACTGGCTTTAACCTACAAACACCATCAACTGAACTGAAGGCAAATGTAATGACACATTTAAAATTGAATAATATAAAGAAAAAACTATAAAATGAAATATTTGGTATCAATTCACTATATTAATAAACTTATTTACAGATTCAGAAGTGTATGGAAGGGCCTATGACATATTTTCTTTTTCTTTTCTTCAAAGTTAACACCAATAAAATACTCCTATTATTTATCAGTATTGAATAAACTAAAACAGTATTACCACATACCAATATCAGTTAAACTGAAACAGTTTTATCAGATACCAGTATCAGTTAAACTGAAACAGTTTTATCAGATACCAGTATCAGTTAAACTGAAACAGTTTTACCACATACCAATATCAGTTAAACAGAAAAAGTTTTATCAGATACCAGTATCAGTTAAACTGAAACAGTTTTACCACATACCAATATCAGTTAAACAGAAAAAGTTTTATCAGATACCAGTATCAGTTAAACTGAAACAGTTTTATCAGATACCAGTATCGATTAAACTGAAACAGTTTTACCACATACCAGTATCGATTAAACTGAAACAGTTTTACCACATTCTAATATCAGTTAAACTGAAACAGTTTTATCACATTCTAGTATCAGTTAAACTCAAACATTCTCACAACATACCAGAATCGGTTAAACTGAAACAATTTTATCAGATACCAGTATCGGTTAAACTGAAACAGTTTTACCACATTCTAGTATCGGTTAAACTGAAACAGTTTTACCACATACCAGTATTGGTTAACCTGAAACAGTTTTATCACATACCAGTATCAATTAAACTAAAACAGTTTTATCACATACCAGTATCAGTTAAACTGAAACAGTTTTACCACATACCAGTATCAGTTAAACTGAAACAGTTTTATCACATACCAGTATCAGTTAAACTGAAACAGTTTTATCACATACCAGTATCAGTTAAACTGAAACAGTTTTATCACATACCAGTATCGGTTAAACTGAAACAGTTTTATCACATACCAGTATCAGTTAAACTGAAACAGTTTTACCACATACCAGTATCAGTTAAACTGAAACAGTTTTATCACATACCAGTATCGGTTAAACTGAAACAGTTTTATCACATACCAGTATCGGTTAAACTGAAACAGTTTTATCACATACCAGTATCGGTTAAACTGAAACAGTTTTATCACATACCAGTATCGGTTAAACTGAAACAGTTTTATCACATACCAGTATCGGTTAAACTGAAACAGTTTTATCACATACCAGTATCGGTTAAACTGAAACAGTTTTATCACATACCAGTATCGGTTAAACTGAAACAGTTTTATCACATACCAGTATCGGTTAAACTGAAACAGTTTTATCACATACCAGTATCGGTTAAACTGAAACAGTTTTATCACATACCAGTATCGGTTAAACTGAAACAGTTTTATCACATACCAGTATCGGTTAAACTGAAACAGTTTTATCACATACCAGTATTGGTTAAACTGAAACAGTTTTATCACATACCAGTATCAATTAAGTTGAAACAGTTTTATCACATACCAGTATCGGTTAAACTGAAACAGTTTTATCACATACCAGTATCGGTTAAACTGACACATGATCATATCCTACTGTCTGCTCATTAAAAAGAAGTTTCAAATAAAACATTACATCATGCTATTAATTTTCTAATATTGCAGTTTAAAAATTTAAAACAAAATTAACTTGCTTTTTGGTGTCAGCATTTGATAAGATTACATTATGTATATTTTTTAATAATTACAGAAATAAGAAAACATGAAATAATGCAGTAATTATTTAACATGTGCAGTAATAAAGACTGAATATTATCCAAGCTTAATTATGAGTTAGGTATGATGGGAATGATTGTTACGGTTACAGTTGGTATGTAGATATATACTGTAAACAATGATACTGTGTTGTTAAGTATTACAGTTGGTACGTAGATGTATATTGTAAACAATGATACTGTGTTACTGTTAAGTGTTGCAGTTGGTATGTAGATATAAATTGTAAACAATGATACTGTGTTGTTAAGTATTACAGTTGGTACGTAGATGTATATTGTAAACAATGATACTGTGTTACTGTTAAGTGTTGCAGTTGGTATGTAGATATAAATTGTAAACAATGATACTGTGTTATTGTTAAGTGTTACAGTTGGTATGTAGATATATACTGTAAACAATGATACTGTGTTGTTGTTAAGTGTTACAGTTGGTACGTAGATATATACTGTAAACAATGATACTGTGTTATTGTTAAGTGTTACAGTTGGTACGTAGATATATACTGTAAACAATGATACTGTGTTATTGTTAAGTTTTACAGTTGGTATGTAGATATATACTGTAAACAATGATACTGTGTTGTTGTTAAGTGTTACAGTTGGTACGTAGATGTGTATTGTAAACAATGATACTGTGTTGTAGTTAAGTGTTACAGTTGGTATGTAGATGTGTATTGTAAACAATGATACTGTGTTATTGTTAAGTGTTACAGTTGGTATGTAGATATATACTGTAAACAATGATACTGCATTACTGTTAAGTGTTACAGTTGGTACGTAAATGTATATTGCAAACAATGATACTGTGTTATTGTTAAGTGTTACAGTTGGTACGTAGATGTATATTGTAAACAATGATACTGTGTTATTGTTAAGTGTTACAGTTGGTACGTAGATGTATATTGCAAACAATGATACTGTGTTATTGTTAAGTGTTACAGTTGGTACGTAGATGTATATTGTAAACAATGATACTGTGTTACTGTTAAGTGTTGCAGTTGGTATGTAGATATAAATTGTAAACAATGATACTGTGTTGTTAAGTATTACAGTTGGTACGTAGATGTATATTGTAAACAATGATACTGTGTTACTGTTAAGTGTTGCAGTTGGTATGTAGATATAAATTGTAAACAATGATACTGTGTTATTGTTAAGTGTTACAGTTGGTATGTAGATATATATGATAAACAATGATACTGTGTTATTGTTAAGTGTTACAGTTGGTATGTAGATATATATGATAAACAATGATACTGTGTTATTGTTAAGTGTTACAGTTGGTATGTAGATATAAATTGTAAACAATGATACTGTGTTACTGTTAAGTGTTACAGTTGGTATGTAGATATATATGATAAACAATGATACTGTGTTATTGTTAAGTGTTACAGTTGGTATGTAGATATAAATTGTAAACAATGATACTGTGTTACTGTTAAGTGTTTACAATACACATCTACGTACCAACTGTAACACTTAACAGTAACACAGTATCATTGTTTATCATATATATCTACATACCAACTGTAACCTTCACAATAACAGAGTATCACTGTGTTGTTCCATATTAATGTATCACTTCATACTAAATTTTGTTGTTTGTTAATACTATTGAAGCATTAATTACATATCTCTCCTGCAAACATTGGATAATTGCAGTGTTGAAACGTAAAAACCAGTATTGGAAAATGCTGACCTGGCTGGAAACTGGCCATGTGGCCTATGACTTTGCAGCCTCATGTGCAGTGAGATCTCTTGACCTCCAGTCCACACACTACAGCAGGGAAATGTGTTCTACACAAAATCTTACTGTAGCACGGCACGTTACACACTCTACAGACAAAATAAATGGTTTTGACAAATAATTTATTTTTTGTCCTTCAAAATATAAAGTATGACTGAATGACAAGCCTGTGAAACACTCTTTATGTCAACACTTCCAAATCTGTAACACCAGTAGGCTTAAAAAAATTTAGGTCTGATAATTCTTTACTTCCCTAAAACAAATTAAAATCCATACAATAATGGGTTTTCTTTTTGCTTGTGACAAGTTAAGTTTCCAAAGAATGTTACTGAGACTTGTCTACAGACGCAGCAGTTTAACGTGACGTATCTACCTGCTGCAGAAGGTGAACAAAAGGCATTACAAACAAATCATAAGCACATGGACAAGAGGCTGAAAAGTAGAAGTATGCAAACCTGGAACCACTTGGCATGTCTCAAGGCGGCCAAGGCATCCAGGCATTTCTGCCTGTCCAACACATCCGGTGGGTCTTTTACATTCTCTAGAAACCAGATGATAGAAGATGGTCAATGGAAGGTTCATGCCAGATGAAGGGTGTTTGACCTCTCATGGGCATAAAGTGTCTCATATTGACAAACAAAAACAAGTGCACATGTTCAAATCTTGTGACACAAAGCATTTTAATGAACTACTATCAAAAAGAGATTACTTGATCTTGGTTAGATGTTACAATTACATGGAGCATTTTCTGGAGTTACCTTAGACTGATTCTTCTACAGAATCAAAACTAAACTTTTTAGTAGTGGAAAGACAGAGCCACTTGTCTGACATTACTTTATAACAATACATCTGGACCAAAGGTTATTGGTAACCAAAGGGGAGAATTTTAACACAAGAAATGAAAGACACTTTGTCCATTACAGAGATCAAAAATCCTTCCAAGTTAAAGAAACTGCTGAGTTCTCTCTCCCCTCTTGAAGTTGGAATCTAAAGTAGGACTGCTGACTCTGTATATTTGAACTGGACAAAAAACAGAAGTTACACAAAGTATAACACTCTTCAACTTTACTAATACTGCTGGAGATAGAACTAACAAAGAGAACACTTTGAAAAATTAGCTAATCTTTTTTTTTCCTCAATCAATACTAGTCTCTGAGAGCTAAGCAGCTCCCTGTAGTTCAAGATAATTCCAACATCTAATAACACTTACATCATATTTTATCTGTTTGATATATGTTAAATTAGTTTTATTCTGTAATTTCTTGAGAGAGTAAAACTAACAGGTCACAAGACAATGTGAACTTTGGAGGTTTGAAGAAACCTTCTGTTTTATATAACCAACACAATTCAACTAGGCGATGACAGAAGCTAACTTGGTGAACTTCAGTCACAGCTTGGGTAAATACAGATTAGTTATGTTATATATTCTTCCTTTTAAAATATCCTACTGCTACAGAAAGCAGGTGTAAATTCAACAACTACATTACAAAACTGTATGGTTGCTTCTCTGAAAATTATTTTAATCAGAATTACAAATTCAGCTAAAATTTTAAAAACATTTTGTCTGATGAATACTTATCAAGCAACAATGGATGAAATGTTCGGAAGTATTTTGCATTATAATACTACCGTCTGATTGAGGGATGTTATTATACCATATTAGTTTCAGTAAAAAAGATGTCTGTTGTCCGGAAGCTGATTACCAAATGTTATTATACTATATTAGTTCTGGTAAAAAGAAATCTGTTTTTGTAGTGAAATATTTTCAATAAACTAAAATAAACATTTGTCCATGAATATTTTCAGTATTTGTTTTCACTAGTCCATGTACAATGTCACTTACACATTAAGAATAAAAATGCTTCTTCTCATTTCAAAAATCTCAAATTTTCTTTGTCTAATCCTCAAACCTTCTAAATACATGTTAAACATTATTTTTCCAGTAAAGCTTCATATTTTATCTGTTATTATTCTCTACCTCACTCAAAACGGGGTCTGTCAATTTGACTGACCTTGTAACCACCATAAAAAACAACAGTTAATACATCTAAGTTACATTTTATTTTTTTCTGGAATGAGTTCAATTTGTAACAAATAACTATACAAGTTATCCTAACTGGCTTTAAGGTGGTACTAATATACTTATTATTATTCCTTTAAATGATGTCTGACAACAATCTGCACCATAAGTTGTAAATCACTCAGGGCTCAAGGAGTTCACGTTTAGCTATCAAATTACATTATCTACAAGCTGTTCATGTGTGTGCCTCATGAAACAATTTTATTATTTATTTTACTTAATCTAATCTTAACTAACCTAGAAATATTATCATTTATACATTTCACAACAATAAATGTGAAAAACAATAAAGTACTGACCCAATCTTTTTTCTTACTGTTGACTGTCAATTAAACCCACACCTACTATTTTATACTAATGGTGGCAATGCATCAAATAATTTTCATTTACCTAAATATTGCACTAAAGAACAGAGACTGATAACACACAAAAATACACAATTTTCCCAAAGATATGAATTTCTTATGGTTTTCTAACTGTGTGGCAAATTCATCCAATCTGGTCAACAACTTTCCCAAGGGAATGAAGCTTGTACTCTGTTAAAATTCAGGATACTATGTTGTTTTATTTGATAGATGAAAAACCTGAATTTCTATTAGTTATAGGCAGTACATAATTAAAAATATAAAAGACAGTTATTAACAATGCCTGAAAGAGAGAATGTAAGATAGGAGTAGCAGGAAATATGTAACTTTTGTATTTATAACTCAGTAACCAAACAAAATTTAAAGCTATAAAGTTGTGGTTTGTCTGAGCAATGACAATATTATAGTGAGAAATTCCCATTTCATTTTGTACATTTGGAAGGGATAATGGATAAAACAAAGAAAAGAAGATATCTAGAGAAAATGTGTAACACAAAGGGACATTCATGCTTGTTTGTTCATGTTTCCTTACAGAATGAAGAACTTAAAACTTATCTACTATTAAAATATGGACTATCAGCTATGTGTTTATGTCACATTAACTGGTATAACATAAACAAAACGTAGTTGAATAAAATTTTGAATATAGGATACTAAAATTTTCTATCAATAGTAAATGATACCAGGGGAAAAAGGGTTAACATACTGAGTTGTCCAGAAAGTTGGGGTAATCTACAAATACAGTTCCAGAATACATTCTACTTAATACACTGAGTTGTCCAGAAGTTGAGATAATCTACAAATACAGTTCCAGAATACATTCTACTTAATACACTGAGTTGTCCAGAAGTTGGGGTAATCTACAAATACAGTTCCAGAATACATTCTACTTAATACACTGAGTTGTCAAGAAGTTGGGGTAATCTACAAATACAGTTCCAGAATACATTCTACTTAATACACTGAGTTGTCCAGAAGTTGGAGTAATCTACACATACAGTTCCAGAATACATTCTACTTAATACACTGAGTTGTCCAGAAGTTGGGGTAATCTACAAATACAGTTCCAGAATACATTCCACTTAATACACTGAGTTGTCCAGAAGTTGGGGTAATCTACAAATACAGTTCCAGAATACATTCTACTTAATACACTGAGTTGTCCAGAAGTTGGGGTAATCTACAAATACAGTTCCAGAATACATTCCACTTAATACACTGAGTTGTCCAGAAGTTGGAGTAATCTACAAATACAGTTCCAGAATACATTCTACTTAATACACTGAGTTGTCCAGAAGTTGGGGTAATCTACAAATACAGTTCCAGAATACATTCCACTTAATACACTGAGTTGTCCAGAAGTTGGAGTAATCTACAAACAAGCTTCTATTCTAAGACTTGTTGGTTTACTTATTTTACCTGCTATCAAATTACAAAATAAAGGCTACCAACTACCATCCTACCAGCACATCTTTCTTTGTTATTATCATTTCCTCTCATGATGTGGGACGTGAGGGTTACAGTGACTGTGACGTTTGGATCGGCAAAAATGGTGATAGCAGCTTCCTCAACGCACAGTTTCACTTCATGTGCATCTTCTGGGGCTACAACCTAATGACAGATATTTTCAAATGTTAAATAAAAATTTGTAATATACAAGCATACAATCTAATGATAAGAGTCATTTACTAGGAACAACGATGTACCGTAATTATCACCAATAACACTGCTGGTATCATTATTCATAAACAGCTTCCTACACTTGTAATACAGCACAGAAACAAGACTGACTGAAGTTACTTTAAAAGACTCTAAAAGTAAAACCTGTATGCCACTGAAATCAGTTACAGCATGTATCTTTGGTAAATGAATGAAGTCCAATATGTTTTGTTTAATGCTACGTATCAACCTAGCTTCAATCATTCACTCTTCATGAGAAAAAAAAAACTATTTTCAAAAGAACAAATTAAGTAAGCCAAACTAGAATGTTATCTGCTATAGAATATCTCGAAACTAACTTTCTATCAACTGATTAACATCATCTTCTACAGGATATCTTGAAACTAACTTAATATCTACTCCTGTTCTATAGGATATTTTGAAACTAACTTGTTATCCAGTGATTAACATTATCTTCTACATGATATCTTGAAACTAACTTAATATCCACTGATATCCTACAGAAGATAGCATTGATCAGTGGATATCAAGTTAGTTTCAAGATATCCAGTAGAAGACAATATTAATAAGTGGATATTTTGAAACTGACTTGATAACCACTGATCAATGCTATCTTAAAAGTAACTTGATATCCACTGACATTCCATAGGACATCTTTAAACTAACATGCAATGAAACATTTTAGTAGGTGTATATATTTATTAAGGCCAATTCCTAGGAAATCCATTGGAATGAGAGAACTACTTCTTGCTTCATTATACCTGTGTACACACTGGCTACTATATATATACTAGAATCCTTAGATACCTTATCAACAGCATGATTTGTGCACCACTAAAACACAATATTAACTGATTTACTAGGATTGTTACTGTGCAGTAAAACAAACCAGAACCTACTTTCAACTGTTTAGGTAAATTGTCAGCCACTCTTTCTAAAAGTGTTCTTGTTGGCTTTTCAGTACACATTACAACCAACTGGACATTCAAGTCACCAGTCAAGAGAAGGCCTTTAGCCAGCACTCCAACTCTCATCACCCCTTTCAGCACTCTTGGAGGTTGATGGTCTTCCTTACTGTAACCAGAGTTGTGGGTCATGTGTCTTTCTTCTTTTAGACAACTAAATCTCGGATTTTTTAACATACAAGTTTCAGTACAAAGAAAAATCACTGAACATGCACCTTTCTGTTCTATACTTTACCAAATTGACTATTTCCATTGTTGGTCATATATGTTTCACAAAATCTCAGAAACAACTCACAGGAAAAAACTTATTAGATTTCTTTGTAACAGTGTAGAGAGGATAACAATATCAGATAACAGAACCTACCTCTGTTCAGAATCTTTCTCGTCAACAGTGGGTTGGTCAACAAGTTGCTTAGGCCTATCACTGTATAGAGACAGAGCAATATTTCTAGTATTTCTGAAGAGTGAACTATTGTTAGAACAAAAATTAATTAAATGTTACTTATTTTAATAAACATTTACCAGCCATGTTTTTAAAAACAGTCTCATTTTTTCCCCTCAAATTGCCCACATAATTAACTTATAACTACAACAACCAAATTTAAAAGTTTTGACGTATATTTTAGTAATGTTTGTTTCAGAAAAAGTAATACAAATCCATACTGTTAACCCTAACTTTGATTTTCCAGCATATTTAATAAATCTATCAGTGGTTTCTGTACATACTTGTTACTAATTTCTAGCTCACTATCAAAATCTGTAGAAATCAGCTTATCATATTTTTTATTTTACAAATTTTATGTTTATAAAGCTAACAAATCATAGTTGTGTCTGAAAGCTGACCTTATCAACTTTCCAACAAAAACTCTGCCAAAGATCTCCCCCTTTCCTTTATACGGACTGTGAGGTTCAAAACCTTCAGTTATTTCGTACTGAACTTTTGTGATTGAAACCTTCAAGCAGTAAAACTATACTGTGGATTTGGTTTATGGATGAAAATAATAACTTTTTTTTTAGTTTATAGATGTAATTATCTTTTTCCTTTTTCATTTATAGTATTTTTACTGAAGCAAATGCCTTTTCTCATGTTACAAACCTTCAATTAGTAACAGACTCAGAAATAATGAATTATATTAAACTTTAATTCATATTTTATCATAATCAAAAATCTATTAGTTTTCTACTTAAGTATCAAGACTATGACAAAACTAGACCAATAATTTACTGAATTTAAAAAAAAATCTAAAACAAATAATGAAGGTTAAATTTACAAATTAATTTGAAATAAATGTATTTTACTTGAAAAATAAATTCAAAACAAAACCTCTGGAAAAGGAAACATATTTACAAATCCAATATAAATATGTAGAACTACCTATTTTTTCTCAGAGCCAAAATATCATAATTACGTTATAGACCAAGAAAGTTATTTTTGTGTACCTTTCAGTCAAACAGTCAGAGACCAATTTTAATGCTTTCTCTGTAGTTGTAACCAATTTCTGAACTGCACTCAATTCTTCGTCCTTTGGATATATACTTGAATGTTTCGCCAAGACATGTTTGTCATCAGAAGTGTCTGGTCGCTTAGGAGGTACCTTAACGTTCACACAATAAATAATGAATCACTTCTTACCTGTTATTAACAAAACAACAAGGAAGGAGACACCTTAAGATATACCCAATAAATAATTAATTACTTCATATCTGATATTAATAAAAGGAAGGAGACACCTTAAGATATACCCAATAAATAATAATTACTTCATATCTGATATTAATAAAACAAGGAAGGAGACACCTTAAGATACACCCAATAAATAATGAATTACTTCATATCTGATATTAATAAAACAACAAGGAAGGAGACACCTTAAGATACACCCAATAAATAATGAATTACTTCATATCTGATATTAATAAAACAACAAGGAAGGAGACACCTTAAGATACACCCTATAAATAATGAATTACTTCATATCTGATATTAATAAAACAACAAGGAAGGAGACACCTCAATATTTACACATTAAATAATGAATTACTTCATATCTGTTAGTAATAATAAACAACAACAAGGAAGGAGACACCTTAATATTTACACATTAAATAATGAATTACTTCATATCTGTTATTAATAATAAACAACAACAAGGAAGGAGACACCTTAATATTTACACATTAAATAATGAATTACTTCATATCTGTTATTAATAATAAACAACAACAAGGAAGGAGGCATTTAATACTTACACATTAAATAATGAATTACTTCATATCTGTTAGTAATAATAAACAACAACAAGGAAGGAGAAACCTTAATATTTACACATTAAATAATGAATTACTTCATATCTGTTAGTAATAATAAACAACAACAAGGAAGGAGAAACCTTAATATTTACACATTAAATAATGAATTACTTCATATCTGTTATTAATAATAAACAACAACAAGGAAGGAGACACCTTAATATTTACACATTAAATAATGAATTACTTCATATCTGTTAGTAATAATAAACAACAACAAGGAAGGAGACACCTTAATATTTACACATTAAATAATGAATTACTTCATATCTGTTAGTAATAATAAACAACAACAAGGAAGGAGACACCTTAATATTTACACATTAAATAATGAATTACTTCATATCTGTTATTAATAATAAACAACAACAAGGAAGGAGACACCTTAATATTTACATATTAAATAATGAATTACTTCATGTCTGTTAGTAATAATAAACAACAACAAGGAAGGAGACACCTTAATATTTACACATTAAATAATGAATTACTTCATATCTGTTAGTAATAATAAACAACAACAAGGAAGGTGACACCTTAATATTTACACATTAAATAATGAATTACTTCATATCTGTTAGTAATAATAAACAATAACAAGGAAGGAGACACCTTAATATTTACACATTAAATAATGAATTACTTCATATCTGTTAGTAATAATAAACAACAACAAGGAAGGAGACACCTTAATATTTACACATTAAATAATGAATTACTTCATATCTGTTATTAATAATAAACAACAACAAGGAAGGAAACACCTTAATATTTATACATTAAATAATGAATTACTTCATATCTGTTATTAATAATAAACAACAAGGAAGGAGACAATTAATATTTACACATTAAATAATGAATTACTTCATATCTGTTATTAATAATAAACAACAACAAGACAGGAGACACCTTAATATTTACACATTAAATAATGAATTACTTCATATCTGTTAGTTATAATAAACAACAACAAGGAAGGAGACACCTTAATATTTACACATTAAATAATGAATTACTTCATATCTGTTAGTAATAATAAACAACAACAAGGAAGGAGACACCTTAATATTTACACATTAAATAATGAATTACTTCATATCTGTTAGTAATAATAAACAACAACAAGGAAGGAGACACCTTAATATTTACACATTAAATAATGAATTACTTCATATCTGTTAGTAATAATAAACAACAACAAGGAAGGAGACACCTTAATATTTACACATTAAATAATGAATTACTTCATATCTGTTATTAATAATAAACAACAACAAGGAAGGAGACACCTTAATATTTACACATTAAATAATGAATTACTTCATATCTGTTAGTAATAATAAACAACAACAAGGAAGAAGACACCTTAATATTTACACATTAAATAATGAATTACTTCATATCTGTTAGTAATAATAAACAACAACAAGGAAGGAGACACCTTAATATTTACACATTAAATAATGAATTACTTCATATCTGTTAGTAATAATAAACAACAACAAGGAAGGAGACACCTTAATATTTACACATTAAATAATGAATTACTTCATATCTGTTAGTAATAATAAACCACAACAAGGAAGGAGACACCTTAATATTTACACATTAAATAATGAATTACTTCATATCTGTTAGTAATAATAAACAACAACAAGGAAGAAGACACCTTAATATTTACACATTAAATAATGAATTACTTCATATCTGTTAGTAATAATAAACAACAACAAGGAAGGAGACACCTTAATATTTACACATTAAATAATGAATTACTTCATATCTGTTATTAATAATAAACAACAACAAGGAAGGAGACACCTTAATATTTACACATTAAATAATGAATTACTTCATATCTGTTAGTAATAATAAACAACAACAAGGAAGGAGACACCTTAATATTTACACATTAAATAATGAATTACTTCATATCTGTTAGTAATAATAAACAACAACAAGGAAGAAGACACCTTAATATTTACACATTAAATAATGAATTACTTCATATCTGTTAGTAATAATAAACAACAACAAGGAAGAAGACACCTTAATATTTACACATTAAATAATGAATTACTTCATATCTGTTAGTAATAATAAACAACAACAACGAAGGAGACACCTTAATATTTACACATTAAATAATGAATTACTTCATATCTGTTATTAATAATAAACAACAAGAAAGGAGACATCTTGAACACAGTACTTGTTAAGATCATTTAGATATTTTACTCAAAGTACATGTCACATCATTATAAATGACATGTAAGTGTTGTTTAGGAGTAACAAGTGTAAATTGCCTGGGAGTATCAGATACAGAAACAGGAAAAACAAAACACATCTGAAAACAACCTTCAAATAAAATTTACACTATTCAATTATTTTTTCTACAAATGTTCACATAACTACACTAACATACAAACTACTGAATGTTTACTGATCAAACAAAGGTTATTCTAATTTTTGTATTTTGTACTGCTTCCTTCTTGTAATGTAATGGGTTAGCAATCTCACTCCAAGTAGTTATACTTGAAGCTTTATAATTCATTATAAATTAGACACACATGCTAAACATAAACAGAAGGAATTACTGTTACCACGTATTTACCTGAAGACCACTTGGTTGTCACCCTAACATTCAATTACTTGACTATATTTGTGAGACCATGACACAACACTAATCAATTATAAACTGGTATCAATATTATTAAAGGGAAACCATGCTGGCAACACTTAATTACCTGAATAGTTTAAATAATAGAAATAACTTCAATTACTTTCAATGATTAAAAACTTATTAATCAATATCTGATAAATTATTCAACTATAATGAAAAAAAGTATTACAACATCACCATCAAGTGGAACCTGATACTGAATATTTACAGCAACTGAAAAGTTGGTTGTGACAAAAATTACCTTTATCATTATACTTTGTTGTGAAACTGATACAGTGTTACTTATTACATACTTACACAGACAGGTTACACTCGGAATATCTGTAACTACGATGTACTCTCCCCTTTAGGATGAGGCTTTGGAACCAATGGAGTTATGGACTCCCACTAATATTTTGTTATACAATATCATAAACAACTGGCGTATAATCAACTGAGGGACAGGAGTTGAGGCTTACAGTCACAATATCTCAACTCCTATTGTCTTTCACTTTATTTCTGCTTTAAGTTTGTGTCTGACTTTTAAAAATAACTGTTTTCTTAAAACTAGCTGCAGACAGTGAAATACAATAGGAGTCGAGATGTTGTAGGGCTATGCATTCAACTTCTGGACCTCAACTGATTTTCAGTGACACCAGCACTAGGATTAATCTGAAATAATTATCACCAATATACCTAGGTACAGACACCACCTGTTATGATTTAATGTTGACAGCTCGGATTGAAACTGAGAATAATTGTTTAATTTTATACTGAGGGTAATTTTGTTCATTATTGTTTTATAGTGGTGATTTAATAATATTATAGTTAATTTTTTATATATACACACACACACATATATATATATCTTACCACAGGAAGAAACACAGAAGTAGGGACACCAGCAATAAGTGATCGTGGTGGAAGAGGTGGTGGTAGAAGAGTGGACTGGGAGTCCATATTGTATCTTCTCTGCCAGTCAAGGAAATTCATTTCTTCTCCAAACCTTAGTCTGTCCTCTAACATCCTGCAATATTCTACTCTTAATACATGGATAGAACTGCACAACTTTTACTATCAGTTACCTGGTATTAAATATATGAATAAGTAACATCACAATCAGTCCCAGTGAGACACTACCTCAAAGTTAACTGTCTTGACATGATTAAAAATGTTCTACTAACTTAAAGCTGGTGTTCAAAAGAAATTTTAACTAAAGCATCACTAGTGACACTGAAAAGAATCATTACTGAACAATTAATATAAAGTTAACTGTAGCATTACTAGTGACACTGAAGAGAATCGTTACTGAACAATTAATATAAAGTTACCTGTAGCATCACCAGTGACACTGAAAAGAATCATTACTGAACAATTAATATAAAGTTAACTGTAGCATCACTAGTGACACTGAAGAGAATCATTGCTGAACAATTAATATAAAGTTAACTTTAGCATCATCAGTGACACTGAAAAGAATCATTACTGAACAATTAATATAAAGTTAACTGTAGCATCACTAGTGACAGCTGAAAAAATTATCACTGAACAATTAATATAAAGTTAACTGTAGCATCACCAGTGACACTGAAAAGATTACTGAACAATTAATATAAAGTTAACTGTAGCATCACTAGTGACACTGAAAAGAATCATTACTGAACAATTAATATAAAGTTAACTGTAGCATCACTAGTGACACTGAAAAGAATCATTACTGAACAATTAATATAAAGTTAACTGTAGCATCACCAGTGACACTGAAAAGAATCATTGCTGAACAATTATAAAGTTAACTGTAGCATCACTAGTGACAGCTGAAAAAAATCATTACTGAACAATTAGTATAAAGTTAACTGTAGCATCACTAGTGACACTGAAAAGAATCATTACTGAACAATCAATATAAAGTTAACTGTAGTATCACTAGTGACAATGAAAAGAATCGTTACTGAACAATTAATATAAAGTTAACTGTAGTATCACTAGTGACAATGAAAAGAATCATTACTGAACAATCAATATAAAGTTAACTGTAGCATCACTAGTGACACTGAAAAGAATCATTACTGAACAATTAATATAAAGTTAACTGTAGCATCACTAGTGACACTGAAAAGAATCATTACTGAACAATTAATATAAAGTTAACTGTAGTATCACTAGTGACAATGAAAAGAATCATTACTGAACAATCAATATAAAGTTAACTGTAGTATCGCTAGTGACAATGAAAAGAATCGTTACTGAACAATTAATATAAAGTTACCTGTAGCATCACCAGTGACACTGAAAAGAATCATTACTGAACAATTAATATAAAGTTAACTGTAGCATCACTAGTGACACTGAAGAGAATCATTGCTGAACAATTAATATAAAGTTAACTTTAGCATCATCAGTGACACTGAAAAGAATCATTACTGAACAATTAATATAAAGTTAACTGTAGCATCACTAGTGACAGCTAAAAAAATTATCACTGAACAATTAATATAAAGTTAACTGTAGCATCACCAGTGACACTGAAAAGAATCGTTACTGAACAATTAATATAAAGTTAACTGTAGCATCACTAGTGACACTGAAAAGAATCATTACTGAACAATTAATATAAAGTTAACTGTAGCATCACTAGTGACACTGAAAAGAATCATTACTGAACAATTAATATAAAGTTAACTGTAGCATCACCAGTGACACTGAAAAGAATCATTGCTGAACAATTATAAAGTTAACTGTAGCATCACTAGTGACAGCTGAAAAAAATCATTACTGAACAATTAATATAAAGTTAACTGTAGCATCACTAGTGACCCTGAAAAGAATCATTACTGAACAATTAATATAAAGTTAACTGTAGCATCACTAGTGACACTGAAAAGAATCATTACTGAACAATTAATATAAAGTTAACTGTAGTATCACTAATGACAATGAAAAGAATCGTTACTGAACAATTAATATAAAGTTAACTGTAGCATCACTAGTGACACTGAAAAGAAACACTACTGAACAATTAATATAAAGTTAACTGTAGTATCACTAGTGACAATGAAAAGAATCATTACTGAACAATCAATATAAAGTTAACTGTAGCATCACTAGTGACACTGAAAAGAATCATTACTGAACAATTAATATAAAGTTAACTGTAGCATCACTAGTGACACTGAAAAGAATCATTATTGAACAATCAATATAAAGTTAACTCTAGCATCACTAGTGACACTGAAAAGAATCATTACTGAACAATTAATATAAAGTTAACAGTAGCCTCACTAGTGACACTGAAAAGAATCATTACTGAACAATTAATATAAAGTTAACTGTAGTATCACTAGTGACAATGAAAAGAATCATTACTTGACAATTAATATAAAGTTAACTGTAGCATCACTTGTGACACTGAAATATATCATTACTGAACAATTAATATAAAGTTAACTCTAGTATCATCAGTGACACTGAAAAAAATCATTACTGAACAATTAATATAAAGTTAACTGTAGTATCACTAGTGACACTGAAAAGAATCGTTACTGAACAATTAATATAAAGTAACCTGTAGCATCACCAGTGACACTGAAAAGAATCATTACTGAACAATTAATATAAAGTTAACTGTAGTATCACTAGTGACACTGAACAATCAATATAAATTTAACTGTAGCATCACTAGTGACACTGAACAATTAATAGAAAGTTAACTGTATCATCACTAGTGACACTGAACAATTAATATAAATTTAACTGTAGCATCACTAGTGACACTGAAAAGAATCATTACTGAACAATTAATATAAAGTTAACTGTAGCATCATCAGTGACACTGAAAAGAATGGATTACTGAACAATTAATATAAAGTTAACTGTAGCATCACTAGTGACACTGAAAAGAATCATTACTGAACAATTAATATAAAGTTAACTGTAGCATCACTAGTGACACTGAAAAGAATCATTACTGAACAATTAATATAAAGTTAACTGTAGCATCACTAGTGACACTGAAAAGAATCATTACTGAACAATTAATATAAAGTTAACTGTAGCATCACTAGTGACACTGAAAAGAATCATTACTGAACAATTAATATAAAGTTAACTGTAGCATCACCAGTGACACTGAAAAGAATCATTGCTGAACAATTATAAAGTTAACTGTAGCATCACTAGTGACAGCTGAAAAAATCATTACTGAACAATTAGTATAAAGTTAACTGTAGCATCACTAGTGACACTGAAAAGAATCATTACTGAACAATCAATATAAAGTTAACTGTAGTATCACTAGTGACAATGAAAAGAATCGTTACTGAACAATTAATATAAAGTTAACTGTAGTATCACTAGTGACAATGAAAAGAATCATTACTGAACAATCAATATAAAGTTAACTGTAGCATCACTAGTGACACTGAAAAGAATCATTACTGAACAATTAATATAAAGTTAACTGTAGCATCACTAGTGACACTGAAAAGAATCATTACTGAACAATTAATATAAAGTTAACTGTAGTATCACTAGTGACAATGAAAAGAATCATTACTGAACAATCAATATAAAGTTAACTGTAGTATCGCTAGTGACAATGAAAAGAATCGTTACTGAACAATTAATATAAAGTTACCTGTAGCATCACCAGTGACACTGAAAAGAATCATTACTGAACAATTAATATTAAGTTAACTGTAGCATCACTAGTGACACTGAAGAGAATCATTGCTGAACAATTAATATAAAGTTAACTTTAGCATCATCAGTGACACTGAAAAGAATCATTACTGAACAATTAATATAAAGTTAACTGTAGCATCACTAGTGACAGCTAAAAAAAATTATCACTGAACAATTAATATAAAGTTAACTGTAGCATCACCAGTGACACTGAAAAGAATCGTTACTGAACAATTAATATAAAGTTAACTGTAGCATCACTAGTGACACTGAAAAGAATCATTACTGAACAATTAATATAAAGTTAACTGTAGCATCACTAGTGACACTGAAAAGAATCATTACTGAACAATTAATATAAAGTTAACTGTAGCATCACCAGTGACACTGAAAAGAATCATTGCTGAACAATTATAAAGTTAACTGTAGCATCACTAGTGACAGCTGAAAAAAATCATTACTGAACAATTAATATAAAGTTAACTGTAGCATCACTAGTGACACTGAAAAGAATCATTACTGAACAATTAATATAAAGTTAACTGTAGTATCACTAGTGACAATGAAAAGAATCGTTACTGAACAATTAATATAAAGTTAACTGTAGCATCACTAGTGACACTGAAAAGAAACATTACTGAACAATTAATATAAAGTTAACTGTAGTATCACTAGTGACAATGAAAAGAATCATTACTGAACAATCAATATAAAGTTAACTGTAGCATCACTAGTGACACTGAAAAGAATCATTACTGAACAATTAATATAAAGTTAACTGTAGCATCACTAGTGACACTGAAAAGAATCATTATTGAACAATCAATATAAAGTTAACTCTAGCATCACTAGTGACACTGAAAAGAATCATTACTGAACAATTAATATAAAGTTAACAGTAGCCTCACTAGTGACACTGAAAAGAATCATTACTGAACAATTAATATAAAGTTAACTGTAGTATCACTAGTGACAATGAAAAGAATCATTACTTGACAATTAATATAAAGTTAACTGTAGCATCACTTGTGACACTGAAATATATCATTACTGAACAATTAATATAAAGTTAACTCTAGTATCATCAGTGACACTGAAAAAAATCATTACTGAACAATTAATATAAAGTTAACTGTAGCATCACTAGTGACACTGAAAAGAATCGTTACTGAACAATTAATATAAAGTAACCTGTAGCATCACCAGTGACACTGAAAAGAATCATTACTGAACAATTAATATAAAGTTAACTGTAGTATCACTAGTGACACTGAACAATCAATATAAATTTAACTGTAGCATCACTAGTGACACTGAACAATTAATAGAAAGTTAACTGTATCATCACTAGTGACACTGAACAATTAATATAAATTTAACTGTAGCATCACTAGTGACACTGAAAAGAATCATTACTGAACAATTAATATAAAGTTAACTGTAGCATCACCAGTGACACTGAACAATTAATATAAAGTTAACTGTAGCATCACTAGTGACACTGAACAATTAATATAAAGTTAACTGTAGTATCACTAGTGACACTATATTTTTTCACTATATTTTCTGCACTTGTTATTGCTGTTTCCTTTCATCCACACAAAAATCCTTGTACACATTTCTATGTTTTGTTTTAAAAATCTAACCTAACTTCACCCCACCAGCGACCTTCTTCCTGACGTTGAAACAACTCTTCTCGAAGCTGCTGTCTTCTCAGTTTGCCTTCCTGAATCTTATTCTGTCGAGCACTTGGCTTTGAATCAACCACAAGTTCAGGGTCAACTTTCCTCTGTGAAAGTAAGAGAGCTCACTGTTGTGTTGTTTTTAGTACTTTTGGGTGTCTTTATTACATTAACTGTCACTACTTTAATGACTGAAGGAATTATATATTTGTTTTTAAAAGAAATACATTTACTTTGTACTGCAAACGATGCCGTCTTCCTTTCATGTGCATTTCTTTGGAATTCGGATCATTAAACCAACAACCACAGAGCTTACACTGGAAGGTGACGATCTTACCGCCTTCATTTTTGATTTCTTCCAAGTAATCTTGACCTAAAAGGTAAGATACAGTTGCTTACATACAGTTCTTTTAATCTCAAGTGATGTGTGAAACTCCACATACAGTTATGAATACCCACCCAGGCTGAAGACAGTACAATAATTAATCTTCTAATATTTTCTAGAGAACACGCCTGATGATCAAATGTTAAGCAAATAATTCTAAGGAATACCAGATTTAACAGAAAATATCTGAATTTACATAAACAAAGTTTTGAATGTTAAAAATCTTGCCCGTTAAATATTTTTGATTGAAAACTATACAAGAACCAACAGTAACCTAACGTTCACCAAGCCTATTCCAAAGTTTGAACTCCAAACTTTAATAACAAGTCAACATTCACTAGAATTTGGTTTGTAAATTTTAGAAATAAGTAACATTTAATAAAACCTAAACCATGTCTAAAATCAGAATAATAAAAAGCCTTAATTGTCTGAATTTACACAACACTGAATCTGAGATTTAATGAAGGACCTAAAAGGTTAAAAGTAGCTCTACTCACCAACTGGTTGAACTTTGACCTTGTCATTTTCTTTTGTTACATTAGCTTCCTTCTCATCTGAAAAGTTGACAGAAGCCATTGTTATGTATTAAAAGTACCGAGACACAGTACACTGACACATTGATAAAATGAACTGGAACTATTCTTCTTGTCCTTCTCACAACATCAGTGGAAGCACATTCAGGGAGAACAGGTAATCAAATAACTTTTATCTTCAAACTAGCTTCTCTTTAAAACCAAACAGTTCCTACTTTAACAACATCCAGTTAAACTGGTAGTTTTATCATAAAGAACACACACGTCATAAGAACTGGTAGGATTAACAACAGGAAGATGTTAAATTTGAAGCATTTATAGTGAAGGAATGTACACATCTGTAGAACCATCCACCTCATCTACCATGAAAGGACAAATTTAAAATAAAAGTATTTACATTTTACAGGAACATCTTACCTCCATCTTTGTCAAGATCCTTTTGTTTCATGTCAGTTAGCATGGTCCCACCTGCAGGTTTACAAGATCAAACCACTTTATACAATATGTGATAGCAGCTTGCTATGTAACTTACATTCATGTGGGGCAATTACAGTATTTTATATTCATGTATCTTTCATTTTCCTTCTGTATTATCCAAGTGACAAATATTCGTATAAATAAGTAACTACTCTCTTACATGCTCCCTTCTACAACTAGTTTATCAATTTAATAATATGTATTAAAAGTGTCATCTTTATAACACACATTGCATAAGATATTGAAAAATGTGAACTGAACCTTGCACCTAGTCTGAGAACTTTAAAAAGCACTTCAGAGTTTTATTAGTTCATTTAAATCTGTAGTGCAAATCACTAAGTTCCAAAACTGATTTTGTTTTGATAACACGATAGTCATAACATCCATTGATATATATTTTTAAATTATTTATATTACAATGAAAAACAGACAACAATAAAGAACACTTCTTACCAACAAAGTTTATTTTGGGAGTTCCTACCACTTTCTTTGAAGCTGCTGTTTTCTCTTCTTCCTGCACCATTTTCACTTCCTCTCCAGCATTGTTACCCGATGTTGTAACAGCAACACTCTCTGGGTTGGGTACCACAACAGGTTCTGAAGAAGGAATTGGCTTTCCTAATTTTGTATGCAACTTTATCACCTGAAAGAATAATAGAAAAATATCTAACTCTCTATTTCAAATCATTCCTTTCAACCTGTGAAACAAATCAAACAGTTACATATTTTTATTACATATCAATCATTGTAACAACAGACCTAATTAAATTACCTTTACACTTTTAATGGCTAAAGTAATACAACTGAAACTTTAACAGTTTGGTCCTTAAAGACAATATCAGTTGCAAGAACATCTGATACCTTCTGGTGTTTGTTTCAAATTGTTTGATAAACACAACTACTATACCTTGTGGTGTTTGGTCCAGATTGTTTGACAAACACAACTACGATACCTTCTGGTGTTTGTTTCAAATTGTTTGATAAACACAACTACTATACCTTGTGGTGTTTGGTCCAGATTGTTTGACAAACACAACTACTATACCTTGTGGTGTTTGGTCCAGATTGTTTAACAAACACAACTACTATACCTTGTGGTGTTTGGTCCAGATTGTTTGACAAACACAACTATTATACCTTGTGGTGTTTGGTCCAGATTGTTTGACAAACACAACTACTATACCTTGTGGTGTTTGGTCCAGATTGTTTGACAAACACAATTACTATACCTTGTGGTGTTTGGTCCAGATTGTTTGACAAACACAACTACTATACCTTGTGGTGTTTGGTCCAGATTGTTTGATAAACACAACAACTATACTTTGTGGTGTTTGGTCCAGATTGTTTGACAAACACAACTACTATACCTTGTGGTGTTTGGTCCAGATTGTTTGACAAACACAACTACTATACCTTGTGGTGTTTGGTCCACATTGTTTGAGAAACACAACTACTATACCTTGTGGTATTTGGTCCAGATTGTTTGACAAACACAATTACTACACCTTTAAAGTTTGGTCCAGAATGTTTGATAAACACAACTACTATACCTTGTGGTGTTTGGTCAAGATTGTTTGACAAACACAACTACTATACCTTCTGGTGTCTGGCCCTCGGATGTGAGCAGAATAAGCATCTGTTCCCGTACAAGTGACATCACACAACTCACACCTAAGAATGGTCCCTCCTCGGCCAGACTGGGGTGCGATGTTACCAGCTTTTAGTAAAGTTTCTTTCTTTTTGTGTTTCTGTCCCTCAATGTGTTCTTTATAGGTCTAAAACCAAAAACATTATCTTTATCCATATCACAAATAAATACAGAAAGATTACATTTACAAGAAAAATTCACATGTATATAAATTACAGTAAGCACATCAAAACTTGAATTTTAATTAAAACTGAAGAGCAAATCAGTAAGAGGAAATGTGATAATCTATGACAAAACTCGTAAAATTTGCGAAGTTTTAGTTTCAACATATGAAGTCAATAACCCAACTAAACATAAAAGTTATTTCTTTCAAAGTAAACTAGTACCTTAATCACAAGTAGTTTATTATACCCACCATAACAAACATGGAGCCATGTGGCTCAGGGCACTATTAAGACTAGAATTTTAAGATGACCCTTCAATGTTACTATAACTGTGTATGTTCATTATTAATTTAACTTTTGTCAACAATATTTGATCACACTTGAATTCCATTGTTTACTTATCAGAATGTATTTAATGTTTCTGCACAACCCCACATTTAAGAATTCCTAATTTTGAGCTGACATACAAGTCAACAGCACCTGTCACTTACGACTGAACAGCACGATGTGGACATCACTGTGACGTTGCATCCACAGCCTCAAAACATGAACCATTTCTCTGTGATAGTGGGGAGGTACCATGAACTCTCAAATTCAAAACCCAGACATGGTAAATATCAGGTTAAAATTTACTGTTTTATGAAAAGGCAGTAAAGCTTCCATTCAGTACTGGGATAGAAAATAAAACATAACAGACCTAAAGTCATGACTAATAGTTTTCAACTAATAGTTTGTGATGCACCACTCCTTCTGAACAGCCACCTATCTTAACGTTTCCATGTGACCATATTCCAAATATGATTGCTTCATGTGATTATGACAAATTAATAATTTCTTCCCTAACTTTGCTGTTAGGTTTTCATGAATACAATTTATTTTATTCATCAACACAAATGTAACATATACATGCAACACCACCTATATCATTTTCAGGCCCAACTTTCTGATGAGATTAGAACATGAAGTTACATCAGATTGTCTTGAAACAGAATACTGAATATTATATACAAAGAATTTGATACAGTGTGGAATATTATGTATTATGGCATTTTCATGAGATACGTGAAAATATTTCCAGATTAACTGTTTTTGATAGGTTTTACCTGTTCATTTACAATGTTGTACTGGGTCAGCTATAAATGTTTACCTTATCAATTTCATATACTTTTACAAACCTGTACTTTTACACTGTGAAGAATGATAAAATAATGACAAAATTACAACAGAAAGATCAAACCTGTACTTTTACACTGTGAAGAATGATAAAATAATGACAAAATTACAACAGAAAGATCAAACCTGTACTTTTACACTGTGAAGAATGATAAAATAATGACAAAATTACAACAGAAAGATCAAACCTGTACTTTTACACTGTGAAGAATGATAAAATAATGACAAAATTACAACAGAAAGATCAAACCTGTACTTTTACACTGTGAAGAATGATAAAATAATGACAAAATTACAACAGAAAGATCAAACCTGTTACAACAGAAAGATCAAACCTGTAATTTTTACACTGTGAAGAATGATAAAATAATGACAAAATTACAACAGAAAGATCAAACCTGTACTTTTTACACTGTGAAGAATGATAAAATAATGACAAAATTACAACAGAAAGATCAAACCTGTACTTTTTTACACTGTGAAGAATGATAAAATAATGACAAAATTACAACAGAAAGATCAAACCTGTACTTTTACACTGTGAAGAATGATAAAATAATGACAAAATTACAACAGAAAGATCAAACCTGTACTTTTTTACACTGTGAAGAATGATAAAATAATGACAAAATTACAACAGAAAGATCAAACCTGTACTTTTTTACACTGTGAAGAATGATAAAATAATGACAAAATTACAACAGAAAGATCAAACCTGTACTTTTACACTGTGAAGAATGATAAAATAATGACAAAATTACAACAGAAAGATCAAACCTGTACTTTTACACTGTGAAGAATGATAAAATAATGACAAAATTACAACAGAAAGATCAAACCTGTACTTTTACACTGTGAAGAATGATAAAATAATGACAAAATTACAACAAAATTACAACAGAAAGATCAAACCTGTACTTTTACACTGTGAAGAATGATAAAATAATGACAAAATTACAACAGAAAGATCAAACCTGTACTTTTACACTGTGAAGAATGATAAAATAATGACAAAATTACAACAGAAAGATCAAACCTGTACTTTTACACTGTGAAGAATGATAAAATAATGACAAAATTACAACAGAAAGATCAAACCTGTACTTTTACACTGTGAAGAATGATAAAATAATGACAAAATTACAACAGAAAGATCAAACCTGTACTTTTACACTGTGAAGAATGATAAAATAATGACAAAATTACAACAGAAAGATCAAACCTGTACTTTTTACACTGTGAAGAATGATAAAATAATGACAAAATTACAACAGAAAGATCAAACCTGTACTTTTACACTGTGAAGAATGATAAAATAATGACAAAATTACAACAGAAAGATCAAACCTGTACTTTTACACTGTGAAGAATGATAAAATAATGACAAAATTACAACAGAAAGATCAAACCTGTACTTTTACACTGTGAAGAATGATAAAATAATGACAAAATTACAACAGAAAGATCAAACCTGTACTTTTACACTGTGAAGAATGATAAAATAATGACAAAATTACAACAGAAAGATCAAACCTGTACTTTTACACTGTGAAGAATGATAAAATAATGACAAAATTACAACAGAAAGATCAAACCTGTACTTTTACACTGTGAAGAATGATAAAATAATGACAAAATTACAACAGAAAGATCAAACCTGTACTTTTACACTGTGAAGAATGATAAAATAATGACAAAATTACAACAGAAAGATCAAACCTGTACTTTTACACTGTGAAGAATGATAAAATAATGACAAAATTACAACAGAAAGATCAAACCTGTACTTTTACACTGTGAAGAATGATAAAATAATGACAAAATTACAACAGAAAGATCAAACCTGTACTTTTACACTGTGAAGAATGATAAAATAATGACAAAATTACAACAGAAAGATCAAACCTGTACTGTTTTACACTGTGAAGAATGATAAAATAATGACAAAATTACAACAGAAAGATCAAACCTGTACTTTTACACTGTGAAGAATGATAAAATAATGACAAAATTACAACAGAAAGATACAACAGAAAACCTGTACTTTTACACTGTGAAGAATGATAAAATAATGACAAAATTACAACAGAAAGATCAAACCTGTACTTTTACACTGTGAAGAATGATAAAATAATGACAAAATTACAACAGAAAGATCAAACCTGTACTTTTTTACACTGTGAAGAATGATAAAATAATGACAAAATTACAACAGAAAGATCAAACCTGTACTTTTTTACACTGTGAAGAATGATAAAATAATGACAAAATTACAACAGAAAGATCAAACCTGTACTTTTACACTGTGAAGAATGATAAAATAATGACAAAATTACAACAGAAAGATCAAACCTGTACTTTTACACTGTGAAGAATGATAAAATAATGACAAAATTACAACAGAAAGATCAAACCTGTACTTTTACACTGTGAAGAATGATAAAATAATGACAAAATTACAACAGAAAGATCAAACCTGTACTTTTACACTGTGAAGAATGATAAAATAATGACAAAATTACAACAGAAAGATCAAACCTGTACTTTTACACTGTGAAGAATGATAAAATAATGACAAAATTACAACAGAAAGATCAAACCTGTACTTTTACACTGTGAAGAATGATAAAATAATGACAAAATTACAACAGAAAGATCAAACCTGTACTTTTACACTGTGAAGAATGATAAAATAATGACAAAATTACAACAGAAAGATCAAACCTGTACTTTTACACTGTGAAGAATGATAAAATAATGACAAAATTACAACAGAAAGATCAAACCTGTACTTTTACACTGTGAAGAATGATAAAATAATGACAAAATTACAACAGAAAGATCAAACCTGTACTTTTTACACTGTGAAGAATGATAAAATAATGACAAAATTACAACAGAAAGATCAAACCTGTACTTTTACACTGTGAAGAATGATAAAATAATGACAAAATTACAACAGAAAGATCAAACCTGTACTTTTACACTGTGAAGAATGATAAAATAATGACAAAATTACAACAGAAAGATCAAACCTGTACTTTTACACTGTGAAGAATGATAAAATAATGACAAAATTACAACAGAAAGATCAAACCTGTACTTTTACACTGTGAAGAATGATAAAATAATGACAAAATTACAACAGAAAGATCAAACCTGTACTTTTTACACTGTGAAGAATGATAAAATAATGACAAAATTACAACAGAAAGATCAAACCTGTACTTTTTACACTGTGAAGAATGATAAAATAATGACAAAATTACAACAGAAAGATCAAACCTGTACTTTTACACTGTGAAGAATGATAAAATAATGACAAAATTACAACAGAAAGATCAAACCTGTACTTTTACACTGTGAAGAATGATAAAATAATGACAAAATTACAACAGAAAGATCAAACCTGTACTTTTACACTGTGAAGAATGATAAAATAATGACAAAATTACAACAGAAAGATCAAACCTGTACTTTTTTACACTGTGAAGAATGATAAAATAATGACAAAATTACAACAGAAAGATCAAACCTGTACTGTTTTTACACTGTGAAGAATGATAAAATAATGACAAAATTACAACAGAAAGATCAAACCTGTACTTTTACACTGTGAAGAATGATAAAATAATGACAAAATTACAACAGAAAGATCAAACCTGTACTTTTACACTGTGAAGAATGATAAAATAATGACAAAATTACAACAGAAAGATCAAACCTGTACTTTTACACTGTGAAGAATGATAAAATAATGACAAAATTACAACAGAAAGATCAAACCTGTACTTTTACACTGTGAAGAATGATAAAATAATGACAAAATTACAACAGAAAGATCAAACCTGTACTTTTACACTGTGAAGAATGATAAAATAAACAAAATTACAACAGAAAGATCAAACCTGTACTTTTACACTGTGAAGAATGATAAAATAATGACAAAATTACAACAGAAAGATCAAACCTGTACTTTTACACTGTGAAGAATGATAAAATAATGACAAAATTACAACAGAAAGATCAAACCTGTACTTTTACACTGTGAAGAATGATAAAATAATGACAAAATTACAACAGAAAGATCAAACCTGTACTTTTTTACACTGTGAAGAATGATAAAATAATGACAAAATTACAACAGAAAGATCAAACCTGTACTTTTACACTGTGAAGAATGATAAAATAATGACAAAATTACAACAGAAAGATCAAACCTGTACTTTTTACACTGTGAAGAATGATAAAATAATGACAAAATTACAACAGAAAGATCAAACCTGTACTTTTACACTGTGAAGAATGATAAAATAATGACAAAATTACAACAGAAAGATCAAACCTGTACTTTTACACTGTGAAGAATGATAAAATAATGACAAAATTACAACAGAAAGATCAAACCTGTACTTTTACACTGTGAAGAATGATAAAATAATGACAAAATTACAACAGAAAGATCAAACCTGTACTTTTACACTGTGAAGAATGATAAAATAATGACAAAATTACAACAGAAAGATCAAACCTGTACTTTTACACTGTGAAGAATGATAAAATAATGACAAAATTACAACAGAAAGATCAAACCTGTACTTTTACACTGTGAAGAATGATAAAATAATGACAAAATTACAACAGAAAGATCAAACCTGTACTTTTACACTGTGAAGAATGATAAAATAATGACAAAATTACAACAGAAAGATCAAACCTGTACTTTTACACTGTGAAGAATGATAAAATAATGACAAAATTACAACAGAAAGATCAAACCTGTACTTTTTACACTGTGAAGAATGATAAAATAATGACAAAATTACAACAGAAAGATCAAACCTGTACTTTTACACTGTGAAGAATGATAAAATAATGACAAAATTACAACAGAAAGATCAAACCTGTACTTTTACACTGTGAAGAATGATAAAATAATGACAAAATTACAACAGAAAGATCAAACCTGTACTTTTACACTGTGAAGAATGATAAAATAATGACAAAATTACAACAGAAAGATCAAACCTGTACTTTTACACTGTGAAGAATGATAAAATAATGACAAAATTACAACAGAAAGATCAAACCTGTACTTTTACACTGTGAAGAATGATAAAATAATGACAAAATTACAACAGAAAGATCAAACCTGTACTTTTACACTGTGAAGAATGATAAAATAATGACAAAATTACAACAGAAAGATCAAACCTGTACTTTTACACTGTGAAGAATGATAAAATAATGACAAAATTACAACAGAAAGATCAAACCTGTACTTTTACACTGTGAAGAATGATAAAATAATGACAAAATTACAACAGAAAGATCAAACCTGTACTTTTACACTGTGAAGAATGATAAAATAATGACAAAATTACAACAGAAAGATCAAACCTGTACTTTTTACACTGTGAAGAATGATAAAATAATGACAAAATTACAACAGAAAGATCAAACCTGTACTTTTACACTGTGAAGAATGATAAAATAATGACAAAATTACAACAGAAAGATCAAACCTGTACTTTTTACACTGTGAAGAATGATAAAATAATGACAAAATTACAACAGAAAGATCAAACCTGTACTTTTTTACACTGTGAAGAATGATAAAATAATGACAAAATTACAACAGAAAGATCAAACCTGTACTTTTACACTGTGAAGAATGATAAAATAATGACAAAATTACAACAGAAAGATCAAACCTGTACTTTTACACTGTGAAGAATGATAAAATAATGACAAAATTACAACAGAAAGATCAAACCTGTACTTTTACACTGTGAAGAATGATAAAATAATGACAAAATTACAACAGAAAGATCAAACCTGTACTTTTACACTGTGAAGAATGATAAAATAATGACAAAATTACAACAGAAAGATCAAACCTGTACTTTTACACTGTGAAGAATGATAAAATAATGACAAAATTACAACAGAAAGATCAAACCTGTACTTTTACACTGTGAAGAATGATAAAATAATGACAAAATTACAACAGAAAGATCAAACCTGTACTTTTACACTGTGAAGAATGATAAAATAATGACAAAATTACAACAGAAAGATCAAACCTGTACTTTTTACACTGTGAAGAATGATAAAATAATGACAAAATTACAACAGAAAGATCAAACCTGTACTTTTACACTGTGAAGAATGATAAAATAATGACAAAATTACAACAGAAAGATCAAACCTGTACTTTTACACTGTGAAGAATGATAAAATAATGACAAAATTACAACAGAAAGATCAAACCTGTACTTTTACACTGTGAAGAATGATAAAATAATGACAAAATTACAACAGAAAGATCAAACCTGTACTTTTACACTGTGAAGAATGATAAAATAATGACAAAATTACAACAGAAAGATCAAACCTGTACTTTTACACTGTGAAGAATGATAAAATAATGACAAAATTACAACAGAAAGATCAAACCTGTACTTTTACACTGTGAAGAATGATAAAATAATGACAAAATTACAACAGAAAGATCAAACCTGTACTTTTACACTGTGAAGAATGATAAAATAATGACAAAATTACAACAGAAAGATCAAACCTGTACTTTTACACTGTGAAGAATGATAAAATAATGACAAAATTACAACAGAAAGATCAAACCTGTACTTTTACACTGTGAAGAATGATAAAATAATGACAAAATTACAACAGAAAGATCAAACCTGTACTTTTACACTGTGAAGAATGATAAAATAATGACAAAATTACAACAGAAAGATCAAACCTGTACTTTTACACTGTGAAGAATGATAAAATAATGACAAAATTACAACAGAAAGATCAAACCTGTACTTTTACACTGTGAAGAATGATAAAATAATGACAAAATTACAACAGAAAGATCAAACCTGTACTTTTTTACACTGTGAAGAATGATAAAATAATGACAAAATTACAACAGAAAGATCAAACCTGTCAAACCTGTTTTTTACACTGTGAAGAATGATAAAATAATGACAAAATTACAACAGAAAGATCAAACCTGTACTTTTACACTGTGAAGAATGATAAAATAATGACAAAATTACAACAGAAAGATCAAACCTGTAATTTTACACTGTGAAGAATGATAAAATAATGACAAAATTACAACAGAAAGATCAAACCTGTACTTTTTACACTGTGAAGAATGATAAAATAATGACAAAATTACAACAGAAAGATCAAACCTGTACTTTTTACACTGTGAAGAATGATAAAATAATGACAAAATTACAACAGAAAGATCAAACCTGTACTTTTTACACTGTGAAGAATGATAAAATAATGACAAAATTACAACAGAAAGATCAAACCTGTACTTTTACACTGTGAAGAATGATAAAATAATGACAAAATTACAACAGAAAGATCAAACCTGTACTTTTACACTGTGAAGAATGATAAAATAATGACAAAATTACAACAGAAAGATCAAACCTGTACTTTTACACTGTGAAGAATGATAAAATAATGACAAAATTACAACAGAAAGATCAAACCTGTACTGTGAAGAATGATAAAATTTTACACTGTGAAGAATGATAAAATAATGACAAAATTACAACAGAAAGATCAAACCTGTACTTTTACACTGTGAAGAATGATAAAATAATGACAAAATTACAACAGAAAGATCAAACCTGTACTTTTACACTGTGAAGAATGATAAAATAATGACAAAATTACAACAGAAAGATCAAACCTGTACTTTTACACTGTGAAGAATGATAAAATAATGACAAAATTACAACAGAAAGATCAAACCTGTACTTTTACACTGTGAAGAATGATAAAATAATGACAAAATTACAACAGAAAGATCAAACCTGTACTTTTACACTGTGAAGAATGATAAAATAATGACAAAATTACAACAGAAAGATCAAACCTGTACTTTTACACTGTGAAGAATGATAAAATAATGACAAAATTACAACAGAAAGATCAAACCTGTACTTTTACACTGTGAAGAATGATAAAATAATGACAAAATTACAACAGAAAGATCAAACCTGTACTTTTACACTGTGAAGAATGATAAAATAATGACAAAATTACAACAGAAAGATCAAACCTGTACTTTTACACTGTGAAGAATGATAAAATAATGACAAAATTACAACAGAAAGATCAAACCTGTACTTTTACACTGTGAAGAATGATAAAATAATGACAAAATTACAACAGAAAGATCAAACCTGTACTTTTACACTGTGAAGAATGATAAAATAATGACAAAATTACAACAGAAAGATCAAACCTGTACTTTTACACTGTGAAGAATGATAAAATAATGACAAAATTACAACAGAAAGATCAAACCTGTACTTTTACACTGTGAAGAATGATAAAATAATGACAAAATTACAACAGAAAGATCAAACCTGTACTTTTACACTGTGAAGAATGATAAAATAATGACAAAATTACAACAGAAAGATCAAACCTGTACTTTTTTACACTGTGAAGAATGATAAAATAATGACAAAATTACAACAGAAAGATCAAACCTGTACTTTTTTACACTGTGAAGAATGATAAAATAATGACAAAATTACAACAGAAAGATCAAACCTGTACTTTTACACTGTGAAGAATGATAAAATAATGACAAAATTACAACAGAAAGATCAAACCTGTACTTTTACACTGTGAAGAATGATAAAATAATGACAAAATTACAACAGAAAGATCAAACCTGTACTTTTACACTGTGAAGAATGATAAAATAATGACAAAATTACAACAGAAAGATCAAACCTGTACTTTTACACTGTGAAGAATGATAAAATAATGACAAAATTACAACAGAAAGATCAAACCTGTACTTTTACACTGTGAAGAATGATAAAATAATGACAAAATTACAACAGAAAGATCAAACCTGTACTTTTACACTGTGAAGAATGATAAAATAATGACAAAATTACAACAGAAAGATCAAACCTGTACTTTTACACTGTGAAGAATGATAAAATAATGACAAAATTACAACAGAAAGATCAAACCTGTACTTTTACACTGTGAAGAATGATAAAATAATGACAAAATTACAACAGAAAGATCAAACCTGTACTTTTACACTGTGAAGAATGATAAAATAATGACAAAATTACAACAGAAAGATCAAACCTGTACTTTTACACTGTGAAGAATGATAAAATAATGACAAAATTACAACAGAAAGATCAAACCTGTACTTTTTACACTGTGAAGAATGATAAAATAATGACAAAATTACAACAGAAAGATCAAACCTGTACTTTTACACTGTGAAGAATGATAAAATAATGACAAAATTACAACAGAAAGATCAAACCTGTACTTTTACACTGTGAAGAATGATAAAATAATGACAAAATTACAACAGAAAGATCAAACTGTAACTGATCAAAATTACAACCTGTACTTTTACACTGTGAAGAATGATAAAATAATGACAAAATTACAACAGAAAGATCAAACCTGTACTTTTACACTGTGAAGAATGATAAAATAATGACAAAATTACAACAGAAAGATACACTGTACTTTTGTGAAGAATGATAAAATAATGACAAAATTACAACAGAAAGATCAAACCTGTACTTTTACACTGTGAAGAATGATAAAATAATGACAAAATTACAACAGAAAGATCAAACCTGTACTTTTACACTGTGAAGAATGATAAAATAATGACAAAATTACAACAGAAAGATCAAACCTGTACTTTTTACACTGTGAAGAATGATAAAATAATGACAAAATTACAACAGAAAGATCAAACCTGTACATTTTACACTGTGAAGAATGATAAAATAATGACAAAATTACAACAGAAAGATCAAACCTGTACTTTTACACTGTGAAGAATGATAAAATAATGACAAAATTACAACAGAAAGATCAAACCTGTACTTTTACACTGTGAAGAATGATAAAATAATGACAAAATTACAACAGAAAGATCAAACCTGTACTTTTACACTGTGAAGAATGATAAAATAATGACAAAATTACAACAGAAAGATCAAACCTGTACTTTTACACTGTGAAGAATGATAAAATAATGACAAAATTACAACAGAAAGATCAAACCTGTACTTTTACACTGTGAAGAATGATAAAATAATACAAAATTACAGAAAGATCAAACCTGTACTTTTACACTGTGAAGAATGATAAAATAATGACAAAATTACAACAGAAAGATCAAACCTGTACTTTTACACTGTGAAGAATGATAAAATAATGACAAAATTACAACAGAAAGATCAAACCTGTACTTTTACACTGTGAAGAATGATAAAATAATGACAAAATTACAACAGAAAGATCAAACCTGTACTTTTTACACTGTGAAGAATGATAAAATAATGACAAAATTACAACAGAAAGATCAAACCTGTACTTTTACACTGTGAAGAATGATAAAATAATGACAAAATTACAACAGAAAGATCAAACCTGTACTTTTACACTGTGAAGAATGATAAAATAATGACAAAATTACAACAGAAAGATCAAACCTGTACTTTTACACTGTGAAGAATGATAAAATAATGACAAAATTACAACAGAAAGATCAAACCTGTACTTTTACACTGTGAAGAATGATAAAATAATGACAAAATTACAACAGAAAGATCAAACCTGTACTTTTACACTGTGAAGAATGATAAAATAATGACAAAATTACAACAGAAAGATCAAACCTGTACTTTTACACTGTGAAGAATGATAAAATAATGACAAAATTACAACAGAAAGATCAAACCTGTACTTTTACACTGTGAAGAATGATAAAATAATGACAAAATTACAACAGAAAGATCAAACCTGTACTTTTACACTGTGAAGAATGATAAAATAATGACAAAATTACAACAGAAAGATCAAACCTGTACTTTTACACTGTGAAGAATGATAAAATAATGACAAAATTACAACAGAAAGATCAAACCTGTACTTTTACACTGTGAAGAATGATAAAATAATGACAAAATTACAACAGAAAGATCAAACCTGTACTTTTACACTGTGAAGAATGATAAAATAATGACAAAATTACAACAGAAAGATCAAACCTGTACTTTTACACTGTGAAGAATGATAAAATAATGACAAAATTACAACAGAAAGATCAAACCTGTACTTTTACACTGTGAAGAATGATAAAATAATGACAAAATTACAACAGAAAGATCAAACCTGTACTTTTACACTGTGAAGAATGATAAAATAATGACAAAATTACAACAGAAAGATCAAACCTGTACTTTTACACTGTGAAGAATGATAAAATAATGACAAAATTACAACAGAAAGATCAAACCTGTACTTTTACACTGTGAAGAATGATAAAATAATGACAAAATTACAACAGAAAGATCAAACCTGTACTTTTACACTGTGAAGAATGATAAAATAATGACAAAATTACAACAGAAAGATCAAACCTGTACTTTTACACTGTGAAGAATGATAAAATAATGACAAAATTACAACAGAAAGATCAAACCTGTACTTTTACACTGTGAAGAATGATAAAATAATGACAAAATTACAACAGAAAGATCAAACCTGTACTTTTACACTGTGAAGAATGATAAAATAATGACAAAATTACAACAGAAAGATCAAACCTGTACTTTTACACTGTGAAGAATGATAAAATAATGACAAAATTACAACAGAAAGATCAAACCTGTACTTTTACACTGTGAAGAATGATAAAATAATGACAAAATTACAACAGAAAGATCAAACCTGTACTTTTACACTGTGAAGAATGATAAAATAATGACAAAATTACAACAGAAAGATCAAACCTGTACTTTTACACTGTGAAGAATGATAAAATAATGACAAAATTACAACAGAAAGATCAAACCTGTACTTTTACACTGTGAAGAATGATAAAATAATGACAAAATTACAACAGAAAGATCAAACCTGTACTTTTACACTGTGAAGAATGATAAAATAATGACAAAATTACAACAGAAAGATCAAACCTGTACTTTTACACTGTGAAGAATGATAAAATAATGACAAAATTACAACAGAAAGATCAAACCTGTACTTTTACACTGTGAAGAATGATAAAATAATGACAAAATTACAACAGAAAGATCAAACCTGTACTTTTACACTGTGAAGAATGATAAAATAATGACAAAATTACAACAGAAAGATCAAACCTGTACTTTTACACTGTGAAGAATGATAAAATAATGACAAAATTACAACAGAAAGATCAAACCTGTACTTTTACACTGTGAAGAATGATAAAATAATGACAAAATTACAACAGAAAGATCAAACCTGTACTTTTACACTGTGAAGAATGATAAAATAATGACAAAATTACAACAGAAAGATCAAACCTGTACTTTTACACTGTGAAGAATGATAAAATAATGACAAAATTACAACAGAAAGATCAAACCTGTACTTTTACACTGTGAAGAATGATAAAATAATGACAAAATTACAACAGAAAGATCAAACCTGTACTTTTTACACTGTGAAGAATGATAAAATAATGACAAAATTACAACAGAAAGATCAAACCTGTACTTTTACACTGTGAAGAATGATAAAATAATGACAAAATTACAACAGAAAGATCAAACCTGTACTTTTACACTGTGAAGAATGATAAAATAATGACAAAATTACAACAGAAAGATCAAACCTGTACTTTTACACTGTGAAGAATGATAAAATAATGACAAAATTACAACAGAAAGATCAAACCTGTACTTTTACACTGTGAAGAATGATAAAATAATGACAAAATTACAACAGAAAGATCAAACCTGTACTTTTACACTGTGAAGAATGATAAAATAATGACAAAATTACAACAGAAAGATCAAACCTGTACTTTTACACTGTGAAGAATGATAAAATAATGACAAAATTACAACAGAAAGATCAAACCTGTACTTTTACACTGTGAAGAATGATAAAATAATGACAAAATTACAACAGAAAGATCAAACCTGTACTTTTACACTGTGAAGAATGATAAAATAATGACAAAATTACAACAGAAAGATCAAACCTGTACTTTTACACTGTGAAGAATGATAAAATAATGACAAAATTACAACAGAAAGATCAAACCTGTACTTTTACACTGTGAAGAATGATAAAATAATGACAAAATTACAACAGAAAGATCAAACCTGTACTTTTACACTGTGAAGAATGATAAAATAATGACAAAATTACAACAGAAAGATCAAACCTGTACTTTTACACTGTGAAGAATGATAAAATAATGACAAAATTACAACAGAAAGATCAAACCTGTACTTTTACACTGTGAAGAATGATAAAATAATGACAAAATTACAACAGAAAGATCAAACCTGTACTTTTACACTGTGAAGAATGATAAAATAATGACAAAATTACAACAGAAAGATCAAACCTGTACTTTTACACTGTGAAGAATGATAAAATAATGACAAAATTACAACAGAAAGATCAAACCTGTACTTTTACACTGTGAAGAATGATAAAATAATGACAAAATTACAACAGAAAGATCAAACCTGTACTTTTACACTGTGAAGAATGATAAAATAATGACAAAATTACAACAGAAAGATCAAACCTGTACTTTTACACTGTGAAGAATGATAAAATAATGACAAAATTACAACAGAAAGATCAAACCTGTACTTTTACACTGTGAAGAATGATAAAATAATGACAAAATTACAACAGAAAGATCAAACCTGTACTTTTACACTGTGAAGAATGATAAAATAATGACAAAATTACAACAGAAAGATCAAACCTGTACTTTTACACTGTGAAGAATGATAAAATAATGACAAAATTACAACAGAAAGATCAAATCAAACCTAAAATAATACTTTTTTACACTGTGAAGAATGATAAAATAATGACAAAATTACAACAGAAAGATCAAACCTGTACTTTTACACTGTGAAGAATGATAAAATAATGACAAAATTACAACAGAAAGATCAAACCTGTACTTTTACACTGTGAAGAATGATAAAATAATGACAAAATTACAACAGAAAGATCAAACCTGTACTTTTACACTGTGAAGAATGATAAAATAATGACAAAATTACAACAGAAAGATCAAACCTGTACTTTTACACCAAAATTACAACAGAAAGATCAAACCTGTACTTTTACACTGTGAAGAATGATAAAATAATGACAAAATTACAACAGAAAGATCAAACCTGTACTTTTACACTGTGAAGAATGATAAAATAATGACAAAATTACAACAGAAAGATCAAACCTGTACTTTTACACTGTGAAGAATGATAAAATAATGACAAAATTACAACAGAAAGATCAAACCTGTACTTTTACACTGTGAAGAATGATAAAATAATGACAAAATTACAACAGAAAGATCAAACCTGTACTTTTACACTGTGAAGAATGATAAAATAATGACAAAATTACAACAGAAAGATCAAACCTGTACTTTTACACTGTGAAGAATGATAAAATAATGACAAAATTACAACAGAAAGATCAAACCTGTACTTTTACACTGTGAAGAATGATAAAATAATGACAAAATTACAACAGAAAGATCAAACCTGTACTTTTACACTGTGAAGAATGATAAAATAATGACAAAATTACAACAGAAAGATCAAACCTGTACTTTTACACTGTGAAGAATGATAAAATGTACAGAAAGATCAAACCTGTTTTACACTGTGAAGAATGATAAAATAATGACAAAATTACAACAGAAAGATCAAACCTGTACTTTTACACTGTGAAGAATGATAAAATAATGACAAAATTACAACAGAAAGATCAAACCTGTACTTTTACACTGTGAAGAATGATAAAATAATGACAAAATTACAACAGAAAGATCAAACCTGTACTTTTACACTGTGAAGAATGATAAAATAATGACAAAATTACAACAGAAAGATCAAACCTGTACTTTTACACTGTGAAGAATGATAAAATAATGACAAAATTACAACAGAAAGATCAAACCTGTACTTTTACACTGTGAAGAATGATAAAATAATGACAAAATTACAACAGAAAGATCAAACCTGTACTTTTACACTGTGAAGAATGATAAAATAATGACAAAATTACAACAGAAAGATCAAACCTGTACTTTTACACTGTGAAGAATGATAAAATAATGACAAAATTACAACAGAAAGATCAAACCTGTACTTTTACACTGTGAAGAATGATAAAATAATGACAAAATTACAACAGAAAGATCAAACCTGTACTTTTACACTGTGAAGAATGATAAAATAATGACAAAATTACAACAGAAAGATCAAACCTGTACTTTTACACTGTGAAGAATGATAAAATAATGACAAAATTACAACAGAAAGATCAAACCTGTACTTTTACACTGTGAAGAATGATAAAATAATGACAAAATTACAACAGAAAGATCAAACCTGTACTTTTACACTGTGAAGAATGATAAAATAATGACAAAATTACAACAGAAAGATCAAACCTGTACTTTTACACTGTGAAGAATGATAAAATAATGACAAAATTACAACAGAAAGATCAAACCTGTACTTTTACACTGTGAAGAATGATAAAATAATGACAAAATTACAACAGAAAGATCAAACCTGTACTTTTACACTGTGAAGAATGATAAAATAATGACAAAATTACAACAGAAAGATCAAACCTGTACTTTTACACTGTGAAGAATGATAAAATAATGACAAAATTACAACAGAAAGATCAAACCTGTACTTTTACACTGTGAAGAATGATAAAATAATGACAAAATTACAACAGAAAGATCAAACCTGTACTTTTACACTGTGAAGAATGATAAAATAATGACAAAATTACAACAGAAAGATCAAACCTGTACTTTTACACTGTGAAGAATGATAAAATAATGACAAAATTACAACAGAAAGATCAAACCTGTACTTTTACACTGTGAAGAATGATAAAATAATGACAAAATTACAACAGAAAGATCAAACCTGTACTTTTACACTGTGAAGAATGATAAAATAATGACAAAATTACAACAGAAAGATCAAACCTGTACTTTTACACTGTGAAGAATGATAAAATAATGACAAAATTACAACAGAAAGATCAAACCTGTACTTTTACACTGTGAAGAATGATAAAATAATGACAAAATTACAACAGAAAGATCAAACCTGTACTTTTACACTGTGAAGAATGATAAAATAATGACAAAATTACAACAGAAAGATCAAACCTGTACTTTTACACTGTGAAGAATGATAAAATAATGACAAAATTACAACAGAAAGATCAAACCTGTACTTTTACACTGTGAAGAATGATAAAATAATGACAAAATTACAACAGAAAGATCAAACCTGTACTTTTTACACTGTGAAGAATGATAAAATAATGACAAAATTACAACAGAAAGATCAAACCTGTACTTTTTTACACTGTGAAGAATGATAAAATAATGACAAAATTACAACAGAAAGATCAAACCTGTACTTTTTTACACTGTGAAGAATGATAAAATAATGACAAAATTACAACAGAAAGATCAAACCTGTACTTTTTTACACTGTGAAGAATGATAAAATAATGACAAAATTACAACAGAAAGATACTGTTTTTATGACAAAATTACAACAGAAAGATCAAACCAAAATTACAACAGAAAGATCAAACCTGTACTTTTACACTGTGAAGAATGATAAAATAATGACAAAATTACAACAGAAAGATCAAACCTGTACTTTTTTACACTGTGAAGAATGATAAAATAATGACAAAATTACAACAGAAAGATCAAACCTGTACTTTTACACTGTGAAGAATGATAAAATAATGACAAAATTACAACAGAAAGATCAAACCTGTACTTTTACACTGTGAAGAATGATAAAATAATGACAAAATTACAACAGAAAGATCAAACCTGTACTTTTACACTGTGAAGAATGATAAAATAATGACAAAATTACAACAGAAAGATCAAACCTGTACTTTTACACTGTGAAGAATGATAAAATAATGACAAAATTACAACAGAAAGATCAAACCTGTACTTTTACACTGTGAAGAATGATAAAATAATGACAAAATTACAACAGAAAGATCAAACCTGTACTTTTACACTGTGAAGAATGATAAAATAATGACAAAATTACAACAGAAAGATCAAACCTGTACTTTTACACTGTGAAGAATGATAAAATAATGACAAAATTACAACAGAAAGATCAAACCTGTACTTTTACACTGTGAAGAATGATAAAATAATGACAAAATTACAACAGAAAGATCAAACCTGTACTTTTACACTGTGAAGAATGATGAAGAAATAAAATAATGACAAAATTACAACAGAAAGATCAAACCTGTACTTTTACACTGTGAAGAATGATAAAATAATGACAAAATTACAACAGAAAGATCAAACCTGTACTTTTACACTGTGAAGAATGATAAAATAATGACAAAATTACAACAGAAAGATCAAACCTGTACTTTTACACTGTGAAGAATGATAAAATAATGACAAAATTACAACAGAAAGATCAAACCTGTACTTTTACACTGTGAAGAATGATAAAATAATGACAAAATTACAACAGAAAGATCAAACCTGTACTTTTACACTGTGAAGAATGATAAAATAATGACAAAATTACAACAGAAAGATCAAACCTGTACTTTTACACTGTGAAGAATGATAAAATAATGACAAAATTACAACAGAAAGATCAAACCTGTACTTTTACACTGTGAAGAATGACAAAATTACAACAGAAAGATCAAACCTGTACTTTTACACTGTGAAGAATAAAATAATGACAAAATTACAACAGAAAGATCAAACCTGTACTTTTACACTGTGAAGAATGATAAAATAATGACAAAATTACAACAGAAAGATCAAACCTGTACTTTTACACTGTGAAGAATGATAAAATAATGACAAAATTACAACAGAAAGATCAAACCTGTACTTTTACACTGTGAAGAATGATAAAATAATGACAAAATTACAACAGAAAGATCAAACCTGTACTTTTACACTGTGAAGAATGATAAAATAATGACAAAATTACAACAGAAAGATCAAACCTGTACTTTTACACTGTGAAGAATGATAAAATAATGACAAAATTACAACAGAAAGATCAAACCTGTACTTTTACACTGTGAAGAATGATAAAATAATGACAAAATTACAACAGAAAGATCAAACCTGTACTTTTACACTGTGAAGAATGATAAAATAATGACAAAATTACAACAGAAAGATCAAACCTGTACTTTTACACTGTGAAGAATGATAAAATAATGACAAAATTACAACAGAAAGATCAAACCTGTACTTTTACACTGTGAAGAATGATAAAATAATGACAAAATTACAACAGAAAGATCAAACCTGTACTTTTACACTGTGAAGAATGATAAAATAATGACAAAATTACAACAGAAAGATCAAACCTGTACTTTTACACTGTGAAGAATGATAAAATAATGACAAAATTACAACAGAAAGATCAAACCTGTACTTTTACACTGTGAAGAATGATAAAATAATGACAAAATTACAACAGAAAGATCAAACCTGTACTTTTACACTGTGAAGAATGATAAAATAATGACAAAATTACAACAGAAAGATCAAACCTGTACTTTTTTACACTGTGAAGAATGATAAAATAATGACAAAATTACAACAGAAAGATCAAACCTGTACTTTTACACTGTGAAGAATGATAAAATAATGACAAAATTACAACAGAAAGATCAAACCTGTACTTTTACACTGTGAAGAATGATAAAATAATGACAAAATTACAACAGAAAGATCAAACCTGTACTTTTACACTGTGAAGAATGATAAAATAATGACAAAATTACAACAGAAAGATCAAACCTGTACTTTTACACTGTGAAGAATGATAAAATAATGACAAAATTACAACAGAAAGATCAAACCTGTACTGTGAAGAATTTTACACTGTGAAGAATGATAAAATAATGACAAAATTACAACAGAAAGATCAAACCTGTACTTTTACACTGTGAAGAATGATAAAATAATGACAAAATTACAACAGAAAGATCAAACCTGTACTTTTACACTGTGAAGAATGATAAAATAATGACAAAATTACAACAGAAAGATCAAACCTGTACTTTTACACTGTGAAGAATGATAAAATAATGACAAAATTACAACAGAAAGATCAAACCTGTACTTTTACACTGTGAAGAATGATAAAATAATGACAAAATTACAACAGAAAGATCAAACCTGTACTTTTTACACTGTGAAGAATGATAAAATAATGACAAAATTACAACAGAAAGATCAAACCTGTACTTTTACACTGTGAAGAATGATAAAATAATGACAAAATTACAACAGAAAGATCAAACCTGTACTTTTACACTGTGAAGAATGATAAAATAATGACAAAATTACAACAGAAAGATCAAACCTGTACTTTTACACTGTGAAGAATGATAAAATAATGACAAAATTACAACAGAAAGATCAAACCTGTACTTTTACACTGTGAAGAATGATAAAATAATGACAAAATTACAACAGAAAGATCAAACCTGTACTTTTTTACTGTGAAGAATGATAAAATAATGACAAAATTACAACAGAAAGATCAAACCTGTACTTTTACACTGTGAAGAATGATAAAATAATGACAAAATTACAACAGAAAGATCAAACCTGTACTTTTACACTGTGAAGAATGATAAAATAATGACAAAATTACAACAGAAAGATCAAACCTGTACTTTTACACTGTGAAGAATGATAAAATAATGACAAAATTACAACAGAAAGATCAAACCTGTACTTTTACACTGTGAAGAATGATAAAATAATGACAAAATTACAACAGAAAGATCAAACCTGTACTTTTACACTGTGAAGAATGATAAAATAATGACAAAATTACAACAGAAAGATCAAACCTGTACTTTTACACTGTGAAGAATGATAAAATAATGACAAAATTACAACAGAAAGATCAAACCTGTACTTTTACACTGTGAAGAATGATAAAATAATGACAAAATTACAACAGAAAGATCAAACCTGTACTTTTACACTGTGAAGAATGATAAAATAATGACAAAATTACAACAGAAAGATCAAACCTGTACTTTTACACTGTGAAGAATGATAAAATAATGACAAAATTACAACAGAAAGATCAAACCTGTACTTTTACACTGTGAAGAATGATAAAATAATGACAAAATTACAACAGAAAGATCAAACCTGTACTTTTACACTGTGAAGAATGATAAAATAATGACAAAATTACAACAGAAAGATCAAACCTGTACTTTTACACTGTGAAGAATGATAAAATAATGACAAAATTACAACAGAAAGATCAAACCTGTACTTTTACACTGTGAAGAATGATAAAATAATGACAAAATTACAACAGAAAGATCAAACCTGTACTTTTACACTGTGAAGAATGATAAAATAATGACAAAATTACAACAGAAAGATCAAACCTGTACTTTTACACTGTGAAGAATGATAAAATAATGACAAAATTACAACAGAAAGATCAAACCTGTACTTTTTACACTGTGAAGAATGATAAAATAATGACAAAATTACAACAGAAAGATCAAACCTGTACTTTTACACTGTGAAGAATGATAAAATAATGACAAAATTACAACAGAAAGATCAAACCTGTACTTTTACACTGTGAAGAATGATAAAATAATGACAAAATTACAACAGAAAGATCAAACCTGTACTTTTACACTGTGAAGAATGATAAAATAATGACAAAATTACAACAGAAAGATCAAACCTGTACTTTTACACTGTGAAGAATGATAAAATAATGACAAAATTACAACAGAAAGATCAAACCTGTACTTTTACACTGTGAAGAATGATAAAATAATGACAAAATTACAACAGAAAGATCAAACCTGTACTTTTACACTGTGAAGAATGATAAAATAATGACAAAATTACAACAGAAAGATCAAACCTGTACTTTTACACTGTGAAGAATGATAAAATAATGACAAAATTACAACAGAAAGATCAAACCTGTACTTTTACACTGTGAAGAATGATAAAATAATGACAAAATTACAACAGAAAGATCAAACCTGTACTTTTACACTGTGAAGAATGATAAAATAATGACAAAATTACAACAGAAAGATCAAACCTGTACTTTTACACTGTGAAGAATGATAAAATAATGACAAAATTACAACAGAAAGATCAAACCTGTACTTTTACACTGTGAAGAATGATAAAATAATGACAAAATTACAACAGAAAGATCAAACCTGTACTTTTACACTGTGAAGAATGATAAAATAATGACAAAATTACAACAGAAAGATCAAACCTGTACTTTTACACTGTGAAGAATGATAAAATAATGACAAAATTACAACAGAAAGATCAAACCTGTACTTTTACACTGTGAAGAATGATAAAATAATGACAAAATTACAACAGAAAGATCAAACCTGTACTTTTACACTGTGAAGAATGATAAAATAATGACAAAATTACAACAGAAAGATCAAACCTGTACTTTTACACTGTGAAGAATGATAAAATAATGACAAAATTACAACAGAAAGATCAAACCTGTACTTTTACACTGTGAAGAATGATAAAATAATGACAAAATTACAACAGAAAGATCAAACCTGTACTTTTACACTGTGAAGAATGATAAAATAATGACAAAATTACAACAGAAAGATCAAACCTGTACTTTTACACTGTGAAGAATGATAAAATAATGACAAAATTACAACAGAAAGATCAAACCTGTACTTTTACACTGTGAAGAATGATAAAATAATGACAAAATTACAACAGAAAGATCAAACCTGTACTTTTACACTGTGAAGAATGATAAAATAATGACAAAATTACAACAGAAAGATCAAACCTGTACTTTTACACTGTGAAGAATGATAAAATAATGACAAAATTACAACAGAAAGATCAAACCTGTACTTTTACACTGTGAAGAATGATAAAATAATGACAAAATTACAACAGAAAGATCAAACCTGTACTTTTACACTGTGAAGAATGATAAAATAATGACAAAATTACAACAGAAAGATCAAACCTGTACTTTTACACTGTGAAGAATGATAAAATAATGACAAAATTACAACAGAAAGATCAAACCTGTACTTTTACACTGTGAAGAATGATAAAATAATGACAAAATTACAACAGAAAGATCAAACCTGTACTTTTACACTGTGAAGAATGATAAAATAATGACAAAATTACAACAGAAAGATCAAACCTGTACTTTTACACTGTGAAGAATGATAAAATAATGACAAAATTACAACAGAAAGATCAAACCTGTACTTTTACACTGTGAAGAATGATAAAATAATGACAAAATTACAACAGAAAGATCAAACCTGTACTTTTTACACTGTGAAGAATGATAAAATAATGACAAAATTACAACAGAAAGATCAAACCTGTACTTTTACACTGTGAAGAATGATAAAATAATGACAAAATTACAACAGAAAGATCAAACCTGTACTTTTACACTGTGAAGAATGATAAAATAATGACAAAATTACAACAGAAAGATCAAACCTGTACTTTTACACTGTGAAGAATGATAAAATAATGACAAAATTAAAATCAAACCTGACTGTGAAGAATGATAAAATAATTACAACAGAAAGATCAAACCTGTACTTTTACACTGTGAAGAATGATAAAATAATGACAAAATTACAACAGAAAGATCAAACCTGTACTTTTACACTGTGAAGAATGATAAAATAATGACAAAATTACAACAGAAAGATCAAACCTGTACTTTTACACTGTGAAGAATGATAAAATAATGACAAAATTACAACAGAAAGATCACTTTTAACTGTGAAGAATGATAAAATAATGACAAAATTACAACAGAAAGATCAAACCTGTTTTTTACACTGTGAAGAATGATAAAATAATGACAAAATTACAACAGAAAGATCAAACCTGTACTTTTACACTGTGAAGAATGATAAAATAATGACAAAATTACAACAGAAAGATCAAACCTGTACTTTTACACTGTGAAGAATGATAAAATAATGACAAAATTACAACAGAAAGATCAAACCTGTACTTTTACACTGTGAAGAATGATAAAATAATGACAAAATTACAACAGAAAGATCAAACCTGTACTTTTACACTGTGAAGAATGATAAAATAATGACAAAATTACAACAGAAAGATCAAACCTGTACTTTTACACTGTGAAGAATGATAAAATAATGACAAAATTACAACAGAAAGATCAAACCTGTACTTTTACACTGTGAAGAATGATAAAATAATGACAAAATTACAACAGAAAGATCAAACCTGTACTTTTACACTGTGAAGAATGATAAAATAATGACAAAATTACAACAGAAAGATCAAACCTGTACTTTTACACTGTGAAGAATGATAAAATAATGACAAAATTACAACAGAAAGATCAAACCTGTACTTTTACACTGTGAAGAATGATAAAATAATGACAAAATTACAACAGAAAGATCAAACCTGTACTTTTACACTGTGAAGAATGATAAAATAATGACAAAATTACAACAGAAAGATCAAACCTGTACTTTTACACTGTGAAGAATGATAAAATAATGACAAAATTACAACAGAAAGATCAAACCTGTACTTTTACACTGTGAAGAATGATAAAATAATGACAAAATTACAACAGAAAGATCAAACCTGTACTTTTACACTGTGAAGAATGATAAAATAATGACAAAATTACAACAGAAAGATCAAACCTGTACTTTTACACTGTGAAGAATGATAAAATAATGACAAAATTACAACAGAAAGATCAAACCTGTACTTTTACACTGTGAAGAATGATAAAATAATGACAAAATTACAACAGAAAGATCAAACCTGTACTTTTACACTGTGAAGAATGATAAAATAATGACAAAATTACAACAGAAAGATCAAACCTGTACTTTTACACTGTGAAGAATGATAAAATAATGACAAAATTACAACAGAAAGATCAAACCTGTACTTTTACACTGTGAAGAATGATAAAATAATGACAAAATTACAACAGAAAGATCAAACCTGTACTTTTACACTGTGAAGAATGATAAAATAATGACAAAATTACAACAGAAAGATCAAACCTGTACTTTTACACTGTGAAGAATGATAAAATAATGACAAAATTACAACAGAAAGATCAAACCTGTACTTTTACACTGTGAAGAATGATAAAATAATGACAAAATTACAACAGAAAGATCAAACCTGTACTTTTACACTGTGAAGAATGATAAAATAATGACAAAATTACAACAGAAAGATCAAACCTGTACTTTTACACTGTGAAGAATGATAAAATAATGACAAAATTACAACAGAAAGATCAAACCTGTACTTTTACACTGTGAAGAATGATAAAATAATGACAAAATTACAACAGAAAGATCAAACCTGTACTTTTACACTGTGAAGAATGATAAAATAATGACAAAATTACAACAGAAAGATCAAACCTGTACTTTTACACTGTGAAGAATGATAAAATAATGACAAAATTACAACAGAAAGATCAAACCTGTACTTTTACACTGTGAAGAATGATAAAATAATGACAAAATTACAACAGAAAGATCAAACCTGTACTTTTTTACACTGTGAAGAATGATAAAATAATGACAAAATTACAACAGAAAGATCAAACCTGTACTTTTTACACTGTGAAGAATGATAAAATAATGACAAAATTACAACAGAAAGATCAAACCTGTACTTTTTTACACTGTGAAGAATGATAAAATAATGACAAAATTACAACAGAAAGATCAAACCTGTACTTTTACACTGTGAAGAATGATAAAATAATGACAAAATTACAACAGAAAGATCAAACCTGTACTTTTACACTGTGAAGAATGATAAAATAATGACAAAATTACAACAGAAAGATCAAACCTGTACTTTTACACTGTGAAGAATGATAAAATAATGACAAAATTACAACAGAAAGATCAAACCTGTACTTTTACACTGTGAAGAATGATAAAATAATGACAAAATTACAACAGAAAGATCAAACCTGTACTTTTACACTGTGAAGAATGATAAAATAATGACAAAATTACAACAGAAAGATCAAACCTGTACTTTTACACTGTGAAGAATGATAAAATAATGACAAAATTACAACAGAAAGATCAAACCTGTACTTTTACACTGTGAAGAATGATAAAATAATGACAAAATTACAACAGAAAGATCAAACCTGTACTTTTACACTGTGAAGAATGATAAAATAATGACAAAATTACAACAGAAAGATCAAACCTGTACTTTTACACTGTGAAGAATGATAAAATAATGACAAAATTACAACAGAAAGATCAAACCTGTACTTTTACACTGTGAAGAATGATAAAATAATGACAAAATTACAACAGAAAGATCAAACCTGTACTTTTTACACTGTGAAGAATGATAAAATAATGACAAAATTACAACAGAAAGATCAAACCTGTACTTTTACACTGTGAAGAATGATAAAATAATGACAAAATTACAACAGAAAGATCAAACCTGTACTTTTACACTGTGAAGAATGATAAAATAATGACAAAATTACAACAGAAAGATCAAACCTGTACTTTTACACTGTGAAGAATGATAAAATAATGACAAAATTACAACAGAAAGATCAAACCTGTACAGAAAGATCAAACCTGTTTTTACACTGTGAAGAATGATAAAATAATGACAAAATTACAACAGAAAGATCAAACCTGTACTTTTACACTGACAAAATTGAAGAATGATAAAATAATGACAAAATTACAACAGAAAGATCAAACCTGTACTTTTACACTGTGAAGAATGATAAAATAATGACAAAATTACAACAGAAAGATCAAACCTGTACTTTTACACTGTGAAGAATGATAAAATAATGACAAAATTACAACAGAAAGATCAAACCTGTACTTTTACACTGTGAAGAATGATAAAATAATGACAAAATTACAACAGAAAGATCAAACCTGTACTTTTACACTGTGAAGAATGATAAAATAATGACAAAATTACAACAGAAAGATCAAACCTGTACTTTTACACTGTGAAGAATGATAAAATAATGACAAAATTACAACAGAAAGATCAAACCTGTACTTTTACACTGTGAAGAATGATAAAATAATGACAAAATTACAACAGAAAGATCAAACCTGTACTGTTTTTACACTGTGAAGAATGATAAAATAATGACAAAATTACAACAGAAAGATCAAACCTGTACTTTTACACTGTGAAGAATGATAAAATAATGACAAAATTACAACAGAAAGATCAAACCTGTACTTTTTTACACTGTGAAGAATGATAAAATAATGACAAAATTACAACAGAAAGATCAAACCTGTACTTTTACACTGTGAAGAATGATAAAATAATGACAAAATTACAACAGAAAGATCAAACCTGTACTTTTACACTGTGAAGAATGATAAAATAATGACAAAATTACAACAGAAAGATCAAACCTGTACTTTTACACTGTGAAGAATGATAAAATAATGACAAAATTACAACAGAAAGATCAAACCTGTACTTTTACACTGTGAAGAATGATAAAATAATGACAAAATTACAACAGAAAGATCAAACCTGTACTTTTACACTGTGAAGAATGATAAAATAATGACAAAATTACAACAGAAAGATCAAACCTGTACTTTTACACTGTGAAGAATGATAAAATAATGACAAAATTACAACAGAAAGATCAAACCTGTACTTTTACACTGTGAAGAATGATAAAATAATGACAAAATTACAACAGAAAGATCAAACCTGTACTTTTACACTGTGAAGAATGATAAAATAATGACAAAATTACAACAGAAAGATCAAACCTGTACTTTTACACTGTGAAGAATGATAAAATAATGACAAAATTACAACAGAAAGATCAAACCTGTACTTTTACACTGTGAAGAATGATAAAATAATGACAAAATTACAACAGAAAGATCAAACCTGTACTTTTACACTGTGAAGAATGATAAAATAATGACAAAATTACAACAGAAAGATCAAACCTGTACTTTTACACTGTGAAGAATGATAAAATAATGACAAAATTACAACAGAAAGATCAAACCTGTACTTTTACACTGTGAAGAATGATAAAATAATGACAAAATTACAACAGAAAGATCAAACCTGTACTTTTACACTGTGAAGAATGATAAAATAATGACAAAATTACAACAGAAAGATCAAACCTGATCAAACCTGTACTTTTACACTGTGAAGAATGATAAAATAATGACAAAATTACAACAGAAAGATCAAACCTGTACTTTTACACTGTGAAGAATGATAAAATAATGACAAAATTACAACAGAAAGATCAAACCTGTACTTTTACACTGTGAAGAATGATAAAATAATGACAAAATTACAACAGAAAGATCAAACCTGTACTTTTACACTGTGAAGAATGATAAAATAATGACAAAATTACAACAGAAAGATCAAACCTGTACTTTTTTACACTGTGAAGAATGATAAAATAATGACAAAATTACAACAGAAAGATCAAACCTGTACTTTTACACTGTGAAGAATGATAAAATAATGACAAAATTACAACAGAAAGATCAAACCTGTACTTTTACACTGTGAAGAATGATAAAATAATGACAAAATTACAACAGAAAGATCAAACCTGTACTTTTTTACACTGTGAAGAATGATAAAATAATGACAAAATTACAACAGAAAGATCAAACCTGTACTTTTACACTGTGAAGAATGATAAAATAATGACAAAATTACAACAGAAAGATCAAACCTGTACTTTTACACTGTGAAGAATGATAAAATAATGACAAAATTACAACAGAAAGATCAAACCTGTACTTTTACACTGTGAAGAATGATAAAATAATGACAAAATTACAACAGAAAGATCAAACCTGTACTTTTACACTGTGAAGAATGATAAAATAATGACAAAATTACAACAGAAAGATCAAACCTGTACTTTTACACTGTGAAGAATGATAAAATAATGACAAAATTACAACAGAAAGATCAAACCTGTACTTTTACACTGTGAAGAATGATAAAATAATGACAAAATTACAACAGAAAGATCAAACCTGTACTTTTTTTACACTGTGAAGAATGATAAAATAATGACAAAATTACAACAGAAAGATCAAACCTGTACTTTTACACTGTGAAGAATGATAAAATAATGACAAAATTACAACAGAAAGATCAAACCTGTACTTTTACACTGTGAAGAATGATAAAATAATGACAAAATTACAACAGAAAGATCAAACCTGTACTTTTACACTGTGAAGAATGATAAAATAATGACAAAATTACAACAGAAAGATCAAACCTGTACTTTTACACTGTGAAGAATGATAAAATAATGACAAAATTACAACAGAAAGATCAAACCTGTACTTTTACACTGTGAAGAATGATAAAATAATGACAAAATTACAACAGAAAGATCAAACCTGTACTTTTACACTGTGAAGAATGATAAAATAATGACAAAATTACAACAGAAAGATCAAACCTGTACTTTTACACTGTGAAGAATGATAAAATAATGACAAAATTACAACAGAAAGATCAAACCTGTACTTTTTACACTGTGAAGAATGATAAAATAATGACAAAATTACAACAGAAAGATCAAACCTGTACTTTTTTACACTGTGAAGAATGATAAAATAATGACAAAATTACAACAGAAAGATCAAACCTGTACTTTTACACTGTGAAGAATGATAAAATAATGACAAAATTACAACAGAAAGATCAAACCTGTACTTTTACACTGTGAAGAATGATAAAATAATGACAAAATTACAACAGAAAGATCAAACCTGTACTTTTACACTGTGAAGAATGATAAAATAATGACAAAATTACAACAGAAAGATCAAACCTGTACTTTTACACTGTGAAGAATGATAAAATAATGACAAAATTACAACAGAAAGATCAAACCTGTACCTGTACTTTTACACTGTGAAGAATGATAAAATAATGACAAAATTACAACAGAAAGATCAAACCTGTACTTTTACACTGTGAAGAATGATAAAATAATGACAAAATTACAACAGAAAGATCAAACCTGTACTTTTACACTGTGAAGAATGATAAAATAATGACAAAATTACAACAGAAAGATCAAACCTGTACTTTTACACTGTGAAGAATGATAAAATAATGACAAAATTACAACAGAAAGATCAAACCTGTACTTTTACACTGTGAAGAATGATAAAATAATGACAAAATTACAACAGAAAGATCAAACCTGTACTTTTACACTGTGAAGAATGATAAAATAATGACAAAATTACAACAGAAAGATCAAACCTGTACTTTTACACTGTGAAGAATGATAAAATAATGACAAAATTACAACAGAAAGATCAAACCTGTACTTTTACACTGTGAAGAATGATAAAATAATGACAAAATTACAACAGAAAGATCAAACCTGTACTTTTACACTGTGAAGAATGATAAAATAATGACAAAATTACAACAGAAAGATCAAACCTGTACTTTTTACACTGTGAAGAATGATAAAATAATGACAAAATTACAACAGAAAGATCAAACCTGTACTTTTACACTGTGAAGAATGATAAAATAATGACAAAATTACAACAGAAAGATCAAACCTGTACTTTTACACTGTGAAGAATGATAAAATAATGACAAAATTACAACAGAAAGATCAAACCTGTACTTTTACACTGTGAAGAATGATAAAATAATGACAAAATTACAACAGAAAGATCAAACCTGTACTTTTACACTGTGAAGAATGATAAAATAATGACAAAATTACAACAGAAAGATCAAACCTGTACTTTTACACTGTGAAGAATGATAAAATAATGACAAAATTACAACAGAAAGATCAAACCTGTACTTTTACACTGTGAAGAATGATAAAATAATGACAAAATTACAACAGAAAGATCAAACCTGTACTTTTACACTGTGAAGAATGATAAAATAATGACAAAATTACAACAGAAAGATCAAACCTGTACTTTTACACTGTGAAGAATGATAAAATAATGACAAAATTACAACAGAAAGATCAAACCTGTACTTTTACACTGTGAAGAATGATAAAATAATGACAAAATTACAACAGAAAGATCAAACCTGTACTTTTACACTGTGAAGAATGATAAAATAATGACAAAATTACAACAGAAAGATCAAACCTGTACTTTTTTACACTGTGAAGAATGATAAAATAATGACAAAATTACAACAGAAAGATCAAACCTGTACTTTTACACTGTGAAGAATGATAAAATAATGACAAAATTACAACAGAAAGATCAAACCTGTACTTTTACACTGTGAAGAATGATAAAATAATGACAAAATTACAACAGAAAGATCAAACCTGTACTTTTACACTGTGAAGAATGATAAAATAATGACAAAATTACAACAGAAAGATCAAACCTGTACTTTTACACTGTGAAGAATGATAAAATAATGACAAAATTACAACAGAAAGATCAAACCTGTACTTTTACACTGTGAAGAATGATAAAATAATGACAAAATTACAACAGAAAGATCAAACCTGTACTTTTTACACTGTGAAGAATGATAAAATAATGACAAAATTACAACAGAAAGATCAAACCTGTACTTTTTTACACTGTGAAGAATGATAAAATAATGACAAAATTACAACAGAAAGATCAAACCTGTACTTTTACACTGTGAAGAATGATAAAATAATGACAAAATTACAACAGAAAGATCAAACCTGTACTTTTTTACACTGTGAAGAATGATAAAATAATGACAAAATTACAACAGAAAGATCAAACCTGTACTTTTACACTGTGAAGAATGATAAAATAATGACAAAATTACAACAGAAAGATCAAACCTGTACTTTTACACTGTGAAGAATGATAAAATAATGACAAAATTACAACAGAAAGATCAAACCTGTACTTTTACACTGTGAAGAATGATAAAATAATGACAAAATTACAACAGAAAGATCAAACCTGTACTTTTACACTGTGAAGAATGATAAAATAATGACAAAATTACAACAGAAAGATCAAACCTGTACTTTTACACTGTGAAGAATGATAAAATAATGACAAAATTACAACAGAAAGATCAAACCTGTACTTTTTTACACTGTGAAGAATGATAAAATAATGACAAAATTACAACAGAAAGATCAAACCTGTACTTTTACACTGTGAAGAATGATAAAATAATGACAAAATTACAACAGAAAGATCAAACCTGTACTTTTACACTGTGAAGAATGATAAAATAATGACAAAATTACAACAGAAAGATCAAACCTGTACTTTTACACTGTGAAGAATGATAAAATAA